>NW_021604617.1:11696071-11716838 GCF_004785775.1 Grammomys surdaster
AGGTAAAAGGTAAAAGGTAAAAGGTAAAAGGTAAAAGGTAAAAGGTAAAAGGGGGAAATTCTTGGAGTCACATGGGGAAGTGAAATTGGTAAATCTTGGAGAGTTGAGGGACCATGAATAATTCTGGCGTGCTATTTAGCCCTGTGGTAAAATTGGAATCTGCAAAAGTATGATCAGACTCATGTACCTATAGTCCTCTTTCTTATGTGGAGGAGAAGAGTTAGTCCTCCTGATATCTGGTCTTAAGTGGGGTTAATAAATACTAGAATGTGGCAGGCTCATTGTTAATCTCTGAAGAACTAAAATTTATGGGTTTTTTTTTTTTTGTTGCTTGCTTGCTTGGAGTAGGTAGGAGGGTGGGAAAAGGCCAAAGAGAGGGATTGCTATGGGGAAGAAGTATTCGAGGAGGCAGGATGTATTTCCACCTTAAGTTTAGTGATGCCTCTTCAAGTATGTGTCAAAACTTAACAAGTTGTATACTTAAAATACGTGCAGTATGGTATATGCCAATTTCATCTGAACAAACTAAATTTTGTAAGGTAGTTCAGAATAAAACAGCATAAAACCATTACTACATACTATATAAAATTAAAAAACAAACCACTGCATTTTAAACATCATTTAAAATGGTGTCCTGGGCCATAGGGTAGATGTCTCAGTGGTCTCCTGATCCCCAGAACCCATGAAGAAGATGGAAACGGTAACATGAATATGTGACTCTACAGCTGGAGAGGCAGAGACAGGCGAGTCTTCAGATCTCATTGACTGGCAGACTGTTCAGTGCTGGATTCAGTGAGAGACCCTGCCTCAAACAACAAGATGGGAACAACAAAGAAAGGTACCCTGAAGTCTGGCTTCCTTGTGGAGATGTACACATACCCATGCAACATATGCATACACACACATACATACACACATGCATATACACGCATACATATACACACATACATACACATCTACATATACACATACACACATATACATGGAAATATACACATTTACACAAGCATACGTACACACATATAAATACATATGCATGTGCATTCACACACATATATACACACACATATACACACACATATATACACATACTTACATACATACATACACACACACACACACACACACACGCATATGAAAGCATGCCGTGGGATGGATTTTCCATTTTGGAACAGGAGCCATCAGGCTTCTTGTGAACAGCTTACCCCCTCCCCACCCCCGACCCCTGTTCTGTGGGCTGCTTCTCTAAGCACACCATTCCGTTCTTCCCACAAGTCTGATCAGAAATCCACCTGCATCACGCTGTGTGAAGTTGTAGATGGTGAGGCGGGTGATCAGGCTTATATTGTTAATGACTGAGGTGTGAATGGAGAATCTGTCACTGTTCTGGATGTCAGAGCGTTTTTCTCCGTAGTACCAAGACGTGTTGGAGGTCACGAATTCCGTCTCACACTCCAGAGTTACATTGTCTCCTTCAAAGATGAACTCTGGTGTCACAGTGAACTTTGTTTCATCTAGAAATTCAAAGAAAAAGTTGGAGGATTACACATCAATGGTGCAAACCATGGGGGTCTGCAGGCTTTGCCTCGAGGCTTCTTGAGGGTTCTTTTTAGCATCTGTCTGCTACAGTCTTGCCCACACGCTCCCCTTAAACCACTCTCTGAGTAACAAAGATCTCATCACGTATTGATGCACCAGAGCCCATACCTGAATTCCATCCGTGAAATGGAAGGGAGTATCTAAACTCATGGATTTTTCCACCACTATTTTAAATGACCTGGGGCAGTACATTGGAAGCCTCCCCATGCATCAGATCCAACCAGGCTTGAGGCATTGGTAAAGTACAGATAGGTCTTTGTAGGGCTAGTGTGGTACAGATATGTTCTGAGACCCGCTCTCTAAATCAACAATAGAACCCTGTGTAGTATCAGCATCTGCTGTTACTGTTTCCCCACGGAGATAGCCTTACACTTGTGGATCTTTTCAATATATGAACATAGGCGATCACAAGCCCCATGGTTCTAGTACAAACCCCTGGTTCCCAGCCTGACATTCCTGCTGCAGTCATGTTAGCCAAAAAGAGAGGGTTGGCATACAAAGCTCCAGACCTCCGTACTAGGAACTATCACTATTATTTCCTGGCTCTTCGTCTTCTGCCTCACTTTTTTTTTTTTTTTTAGTATAGAATGTATTAGATTTCATTATGGCATTTTTTGCTTGTTTGTTTAATTCAAGGCAAGTTTTCTTCTTGTAGTCCTGGCTGTTCTGGAACTCACTCTGTAGACCAGGCTGGCCTTGAACTCAGATATCTACTTGCCTCTGCCTCCTGAGTGCTGGGTTTAAAGGCGTGCGCCACCACTGCCTGTCTCATTTTGGCACTCAAAAGAATTTTCTTATGTTGTTGAGTCTCTTCCCAACTTCTCCTTCACACCCTCCATCCCCAGGAGCTTCCTCTCTTCTTACATTAAAGGTAAGGATCTACATATGAGACAGAGAACGTGCAATTTTTGTCTTCCTGAGTCTGGTTCACCCAGCTTAGTGTTTTCTAAATTCATCTATTTTCCTAGAATTTTCATATTTTTATTGTTCTTGATAGACTAAGAAAATTTTATTATATATATATATATATATATATATATATATATATATATATATATACATATAACTGAGATTTCATTATCTGCTTATTTGTAGATATCTAGGCTGATTCTATTTCCTAGGTCATGTGAATAGTATATACAGATATACAAGAATCTCTGGGGGTATATTTCCTAAGTTTAAGCAATACCATCACATCATGCCTACCCCAAATGAACAAGGCATGTGGGGTGTGATAATGTAATGGGTTCCACTTACTGCTTGATATTCCTTGGAAGGAGCTGTAGTCCATTTTGTAAGTCTGGTTGAGGTTCTGTATGACTTGCTCATTGGCTTTATGAATTGATCCAGGCGGTGGTGCCGATGTAACCCGGACTATGTAGTCCACTTTCACGCTGCCCTTGCTGCATAGAGACCACTTGGTTCAGTAAAGCAGTAATTAATCTAGGAAAGTCTAGATCCTTGGGGTTTGTTGCACAAAAAAGCCAAGTAGCAGAGGCCAACTAAGTTCTATCATCAAGGAATCACTCAAACAAGCCTGTCTTTAAATGTTAGCTGACACTCAAGGTAAGACTTGCCTAGTAATGACTATATAAAGAACATATAGACTATAGAAAAATGACTATATAAAGAACAATGAGCTGAAAACCACAAGGTTTCCAGACTCCTGCAGAGTCCTTCATGGTATGCCAGGAAATCCTGAGATCCTGTCTGCCTATCAGAATCTTCTAGTAATGTCTTTAACATTGCTGTCTGGTACAACTCTATTTTAACATTTCAAACTCTCAGAACTACAGATGTATTTCTATTTGCAAAAGTCTTTCATTCGTGAGATGAACACACCTTTGTGTTTCCTCACTGCTAAAAGGGTAGGAACACGTCTCGGTGTTTCCTTTTCTGGTTCACCATCGTGCTCTGGTGGTCATAGCTTTCACCTCTGTCAAGCTGCTTCTGCTAAGGACCCTACATGATAGCCCATGGATGTTTTGCCTCGTTCCCTGGTGTACTGGTTTCTGCTCTCATAGAAAAACAAGAAAATTACATCATTCTTACGTGAGCTGTGTCACAGTCACCGATCTGAATCCTGGTAAAGTTTTGTAACCAGCTCGAAACTGGAAAATAAAGCAAGAGAATGATATTAGACTGGTCAGACATACCAACAATTTATAGGTACACTTTGCCAACTTGAGCAAGGCTTTATTTTATCTATTTGGTTAGTGGTGGCACTGGTAGAGCTTTGAAGGAGTGATTTCTAACAACTTGTGTCGGTCTTTAGAGAAGAACACAATAGATTAAGTGCACAAAAAGGCCACTCAGGAAAATGCAAGAGAAAGAGTAGAGAGGCCGTGGGGAAGGGAGAATGTGGTGTCAAACTCCAAGCGGAAGAGAAAAGGAAAGTAAAATGCAAGGATTGTACATCACACCTGATCACGTTCAGAAAGACCTTCCAAGGACATTTAAGAATCTTTCTAGAAATCTCCCTGTCTGCCAGACACATAACACTTATGTGTATTCTGAGGTAAGTAGCCGAAACCTATTCCTGAGTGTCAGAGGTAGCCCTTGGGGCTACTTACTGAACCAGAGCCAGAGAGTTAGGAATCAGGAATACTCTCACAGCCACCATCCCACTTGTCCCCCACCTTAACACCAGCGTGACTTTGGTAAAGCCAGTTTCATTTGCCAGTAGGACATGTTTGTATTGTTCTTCTGAATCTAAACACCATAAGAACTCCTGATCTACTCAAGTTATATTACCGGGTATCATAGCAAGCTTTAAATGTCACTTGCCACAAAGTAGAATCATCTACAAAGACAGTCTCTATGGAAGGAATACCCAGGCCGTGTTGGTTTGTGGGCATATCTGTGAGGGACTGTCTTAATTGTTAATTGATAGAGGAAGACCTAGCCTACTGTGGGCAGTACCATCCTATAGGCAGAGGGTCCAGAGCTACATGAGACAAGGGAAATCTAAATGAAAACTAGCAGCAAGAAGCAGGCAGTATAGATGAACACATTCCTCTCTATTTTTGACTGTGGTTATGATATGTTTAGCTGCTTGAGTCTCTGCCTTTACTTCCTCAAAATGGCAGACTGTGACCTGCTATTTTAAGGAAAACAAACCCTTTCTTCACTTAGATTCCTTTGTTTCAGAGTTGATTTATCATAGCCACAGAAATAAAAATGAGAGCACCAAGAAGTCTACAATATGTCGTGTAAACCTGGTACCTGGGTGAGACTCTTATATGATCCCATAGTTCCTTAAAAGTATATAATTTAGTGACTGGTATGCTATGTAGAATTATTATATGCCAGAGATGTAAATCAGTCATTCAAGGACTCTGTAGAATCAATATTCCATCAAGGCACCATGGAGAAAAAAATCATTATTTTTGTGTGGCATACTGGGTTAGGCAGGAGACTTCTCTTGCCTTAATTCAATATCAAGCATTGTATCACTGCATCTGGGAGACAATTAACACTTGCAGAGGCATCTCTGTTTTTACCTTAGTAACAACAGGCTGACACTGGAGTGAACACCTAGTGACTTCCAGGCTGAAAATCTCTGAGCTCAGCCTTGAGGTGGGCTGTCCAGTGATATTAGAAGTCTTATCTGTGTAGGAAAAACCTAGCTATTGAGGGGTCAGTACCATTCACTGGGCAGAAGATGCTGAGCTACACGACACAGGAGAATGTAAAACTACCTGAAGAACAGACCTGAACCAGCAACCTCTTCTGGACCAGGCCTCTGAATTGCTTCTAGTGAAGGAATGCCACCAAATGTTACCTGAATCATTTCTACTCAAGGGAAATGTCCTCCTGATAGGACAAGGTGACACTCTAGTCCTCTGAATGTTGTTTAACTTGAATACTTCTTAATTCTCCTCAGGTGGGTTGGCATGACTTCAAATCCTTACACCTAGGGTATGCTCACGTAAGCACACTGTCCACTGTGAATGGGAATGACTCCATTAATCCTGAAAAGTTTCTTGGGTAAGAGACTCCAGTAGCCCAAACCTACCGCTCTTTCCAGATCAGTCTTGTAGGACCTATAGAGGGCAGAGGATGTGTTCTTTAGGTCTTCTTGAAATCCTATGTTCAGTCTGACTCTGATTTTTAAGGTAATGTATGCTGAAAAACACAGGGGAATGTAAATGTCTCACTGGTGTTTGAATATAGACAAGACAGACAATTGGCTTGAGGTAAAGTTGAAAACGCATTCAACAAATCTGTAAAGAACAATTGCATACCTTCTGGGAGCTGGCAGAAAGGTCCCTGGGGAGGAAGTCCTTTCAGACAACTGCAATAGCCACCTGGCAGGGCACTGTCATGCTCTTGACAAGTGAGGGAGTGGAGACACCTTTCCTCAGGCCATTGGTAGCCTTTTTCGCAGAAGCACAAAAGGTCACTTCCAGCAGGAGTGCAGACTGCCATCACCCAAAAGAGTAATGCAAGACAAGGTAGTCACAACCCTTACATTTGCAGACTGCAATTATCTAGGCTGGTAGGAAATCCTAGCTCAATTCCACATCAGCCTTCTAGAAAGTTCAGTAGAATTGCATGAGATTCAGGGGAGCATATATGGATCACCATGCCATAGATAAGGTCACGAGAAAGGTGATGATGCTGAGCGGCTGCAGACTATTAAGTCACATGGCAATTAGGTGTCCATTATGATCACATTCCTTGACACAGAGCAGTGCAATGGTTCTCACCCAGTGGGTCACAACCCCATTGCCAAACTGCTGTCTCCAAAATATATTCATGTTATGATTCATAACTGCAGCAAATTTACACTTATGAAGTAGCAATGAAAATAATGGTATGGTTGAGGGTCACCACTACATGAGGAACTGTGTGAAAGGGTTGCACCACTAGGAAGGTTGAGAACCACACACAGAGAGATCATTGAACATTTCTGGCTCTAGGAATTCACAGCCTTTTGTGGTGCCTTCTTATAGAACATGGTAAAAATGATGGTACCAATTAGCATATATTCTCTTGATCTATCTATCTATCTATCTATCTATCTATCTATCTATTGATCATCTATCATCTATCTCGCTCTTCCTTTATCCTTCTCTCATTTCTCCTTCCCTTCCTCTCTTTTCCTCTGGGAAAATGGTTGCCTGGTACAAAAATCTGTCAGGAAGAGACTCACATGGTAAGGAATTAAGGGCTCTAAACAATAACTACTTAAGAACAGTAGTCTTCAAAAAACCACCTGGTGAACTTGAAAATGACTTTTTCAGCCCATTAGAGCCTTCAGATCAAAGTTACTAAGCTAGAACCACCTACCTAGGCTGCTACTACAAGACTCCAGACCCCCAGAAACTTTCAGATACTTCATGTCTGTTGTTCAATAGTGCTAAGAGAGATTTGATACATGGAAATAAATCATAAATACAGAATGCAAATAAATAGCCTGTACATTTCAAGTCAAAAAGAAAAGTCCAAATGGACCCTAATCTTACTGGGGTCATTGTAAATAAAAAAAAGAAAAGAGGAAAAGAAAATAAAGGAAAAGAGAAGAGAAGAAAAAAGAAAAGAAAAGAAAAGAAAAGAAAAGAAAAGAAAAGAAAAGAAAAGAAAAGAAAAGAAGGCTCTGCAAACAGAGACCCTTGAATCAGTTTCTCACATTGGACCAAAGAGACTAATCTGCAGATGGGGATCCGTAGCATGCTGCTACTCAAAGCAAAGCCGCCAAACAGTTGTTTCTGTAATAGGAGGGACAACCTAGTTACAGTGGTGCTTTCCAATCTGCAGAACTTTTATAGGACAAAGGGCAGCCTCATCTATGGGGATGGTACCCTGAGACAAAGGAGGAATGTTTAGTTTCAGTAGGGGGTTCTCACACTCGAAGGCAAAGCACGACCTGGGAGAACTTTGCCTACTGTATTGCTTCTGACTTAGGTACATGCCTGGTTCCTATTTCCTGACATACAACACCCCAAAGGAAAGAAGTGGCTGCTCATAACACACTGAGATGCACCCACGCACTGTTCAGAGGGAAAGGATCCAGTAACTTGTCAGGAAGTGTTTGCCAGTGTCTTGTTTATCACTTTGTGATAACCGTCCAGTAAATCTTTGTTCATCATTTAAAGTAGGGTGACTGGCTGAGGAATTTATGGCGAGTTCACTCAGGAGGTATGGGGTCATAAAGTCACAGTGTTCCGGTTGGGTCATTTTGCTTGCCTCCCATGTTTAGTTTGATTGACAAGCAGGTTGTCTGCCTTTCTCCTGATAGTCTCACTCATGCACCCTCAAGCAATGAGGGTCCACTCACCTGTAGTCATTGCCATGCTCAAAATGTCAGTGCCGTTCCCTTGAATCGGAAAACTGAGGCTGTTCAAGTGAGCTTTGACGGACTCCAGGAAGGAGACATTTTCAAAACTGATCTCAATATCCACCGAGTATTCTTCTGCCACAGGACCACCCACTGCAACTGAAAGGAGAGTTCATGAAGACCATGAGTGTTTGGGGAGGCAGGAGAGAGACCCTGGTGGGGTCTGCAGCAAAGTAGATACTGGACATGCCAGTCCATCAGAGTGAGTCCTTTTAGAGAAAATGAAATATTTAGTGACGTCTCCTAACTCCTACCCTCAACCTTGATGTCCGAGGCCAAAGGTTGTATGTGAAGAGCAAACTGTGATTACAGCAAGACTAATAGAAGTATCTGGAAGGAAGGCTCTCTGGTCACTGCAGTCAATAAGAGTTCTGATCTCCACCCAGAGGAGTGAGGTGCTGTCTTTATAACATTGTGTAGTTGGTTTGCATACAGTCTAAGAGCTGAACAGACATGCATGCATGCATGCTTGAAATCCTTCCTGAATAACACACACACATACAGAGTTAATTTCCTTTGGCCTTAGATTGTACACAGGCATCCAGTATGTGCATTCTTTACTGTTGCTTCAGATCTCTGGTGTCTAGGACTCAAGCAATGGTCATCAAAATTTGGAGACTTGAAATGGAAAATAAAAAAATCCTAGTTCTTCATTGCTTTTCCAACTTGTCTCCAGGCAGTTGAATGCCAACTCTCGAAATAAATCTGCTCCAAACACACACACACACACACACACACACACACACACACACACACACACACACAAAGAGAGACAGAGAGACAGACACAGAGACACAGAGAGACAGAGAGAGACACAGAGATACAGAGATAGAGATACAGAGACAGAGACACAGAGAGACAGCAAGCCAGCCTATAGATATGATTATACCTAGCCTTAGAATGTTTGTCTCCCAGTTTCTTATATCACATCATGTCTTGACCTCCATTTTTTTTCTCCTGGGACAGGAACTGATTCCTTCCCTTCTGGTGACTTTACCATCTTTCTTGGCGCTCACCATGTACAAACATTTGTCTACTCATTTCTTACTAAGCCCATCCCCTAAGCCTAGTAATACATTAACTTCTCTGTCACTGGCCTAATCATTGCTCTTGTCCCGGCTAGAAAATACAATTGGAATACACAATTGTGACTCAAGGGGTGGTCTCAGTTCCTACCTCATAAAAAAAAAGTTTGAAGGGTAAGATTTTCTTTTTTACACAGAGGTATTGAGAATATTTTTAAATAGGTAAAGAAAAATGGATACTTTCAGAACCATTCCTTTAAATGCTAAGTGAAATCTGAAAGCGAGGTCTGTATTTTAACACATAGTTACAATTCTGTTTTCTTCATAAAGACAATTATTTACCCATGAAACTGTAAGATTCATTTTAACCATCCCAAGGGCCATTACTGGGAAACATTGAGAATATTCAGAATAGAAAACTCAAGTGGTTAAATATCTATTGCTGGAAGCTAGAATATATATTCCCTTGGGGTATAAACATTAGTCTTAATTAATAGAACCTTGTTGGAAATTATTTCTTTTTGATGTCATTCTGTTTGCTGCAGTGAACTCAAGTTTTTTTTTTTTAAGTCTGTGGAGGTATTTTAGGGTTGTATTTGATGGTATAGTTTCATCCTTATACAAGTAAAATAAAATAGTTTAAGCCGAATGTGGGGACATGTGACTGTCATCCTGCCACTTGGGAGCTGGAGGCAGGAGGATAGTGAGTTTGAGGCCTGCTTCAACTACATAGTGAGTCAGAGGTTAGTCTGGGATTTGTAAGGCTTTGCTTCAAAACTAACCTAAACTATGATTTCAAAGTCACTTGTAAAGTCTAATATGGTGTCCTGTCTATTATAGCATAGTGACAGTGCCTCACGTTTCCTGTTTTCTCTTTGATACTCAAATGTTCTGTGATGAAAGCAGGCTTCTTGGAGAGACTGCTAATCTCCATTCCTGTGATTCTAACTCCAGACACATGATGGTGCCCACTAGAAATATTTCCAACGGGACAACTGCACAGTATTTACATCTGCCTTCCAGAACATTCCTTTTCCTGAAAAGGCATGTGACCATGTTTATTCCCTCTGGTAAATTCACTAGCTCAGGGTCCTCCCATGAAGGCAAACAGGATTTCCTGGATGGTGGCTGCTCTGGATGGGTGGAGTCGAAAGCAATCCTATATCTACTTTGTTATTTGTACGGCCCTCGGCCCGCCTCCCTGTGCCCTTCAGACATAACAGCAGAACGAGTGTGTACCTGAAAAGCAACAGCTTTGCCTGGCTTTCAGTGACTCCTGGTTAGAGGCAAAGTGGTTCTGTTGAGCTTTTCACAAAACTGAACCAAAAGCATAAAGCCCTAGGAGTTAGGGAGCGTATGACTTAGTAAGATTCCACCAATAGGATTCATGCAGCTGCTAACTTAGCACCAACCAGCCTCTGAGGTCCCCTTCATCCACCCACCAGTCACGTTCTTCAACACGTAAAGGAGCTACAGAGTCATCCTTAGCTGTGCATTACCCTTCCCTAGAGGCTGATGAGGACCAGGGATCAGTAGTTGTTCTTCTTCCTCCTTCTCTTCCTCCTCTTCTTCCTCCTCCTCTTCTTCCTCTTCCTTCTCCTCTTCCTCCTCCTCCTCCTCCTTCTCCTCCTCCTCTTCTTCCTCCTCTTCTTCCTTTCTCCCCCTTTTCAAGTGGTCTTGCCATAAACCCAGGCTGGCCTGGAGTTTACTGTGTGGCTTAGGCTAGCCTCTAATTCATGACTCTTTTACCTCTACCTCAGCCTCCTAAATGTTAGGATTACCATCATGTGTCACTATGCCTGGGCGGAACATGTTCCTTTTTGAAAACAGTTCTCTGAAGAAGCCCCAGAATTAGCACTGCATTAGGAAAGCCAGGGGCTTGTCCTTGAGGATCAGCGACTGCTTCACCTTGACTGAGAACACCTAGGGCCTTACATGCTCAGGTGAAGCAAACTATTCTCTTTATGAGTTAAGCTTGGATTCCTGTACTGTAACAAACCTTCTGGTGATTTTGATGTTCAGGTGGCTGGTGAGCTAACATTCTAAACCAAAGGATTAAACGGAGAAAGTGACCCTGGAGAACAGAAATGAACAGAGTAGGTTTTTGCTTGTTTTGACTTTTATATTCAGTCATCTGTTGTTCCTCCTAATGGCCAATGGGCACTCTCTTGCTACATTTGCTGAGTCTCTTGTGTTTTGAAGATTTTTTTTTTTCAGAAGAGAAAATTTGTGTTTTTTTTTTTTATTGGATGATTTATTTACATTTCCTATGTTGTCCCCTTACCCCATCCCCCACCACCCCCTCGGAACCCCCAATCCCCTCGCCCCTCCTCCTTCTTCTCTGTGGATGTAACCTCTATCTACACCCCCCCACTCCCACCTCCCCACCCTCAAAATTCCCACCCCCTGGGGCTTCCAGCCTTCATGAGGTCAAGGTTCTCTTCTTCCACCTATGCCCAGCAGGGCCCTCCACTTTTACGTGAGTATGGCATGTCCATGCAGTACCCCTGGAGGCCAGAAGAGGGCATCAGATCCTGTAGGGCAGGAGTTATAAGTGGTTGTGAGCTGTCCCCATGTGGGTGCTGGGAACAGAACTGAGATCCCCTGGGAGAGCAACAAGCGGTGCTGACTGCCGAGACATCTCTCCCAGCCTGGCGTTTACCCAGTTTACCTCAAAAGAGCTGACATTGACTTCGCCCCTCCTTTCAGTGATGTTGGATGAAATATGAAGTAGTAACAATAGCAACAGCACTTGCCAATTTTTCTTGCCTGGTAGGCCAAAGGGCAATATGCTTACTTCCATTTTACAGACAGTAAAACTGAGGTGCAAAGAGTTGAAATCTCATGGTAATCCCTGAGTTAAGATTAAAAAAGACGTTTTGCTGACTCCAAAGTCCGTTTCCTTTGAACCGAACACTGTTCCAACTCGAGTGGAAGACAAAAAACAATCATTTCACAAAGCACTAGAAAAATATGATACTATTCTTAAATGTAGCTTTGTAATCAATTTTTAGTTAGTTCTTTTAATGTCAAGTTCAAAAACAAAACTATTAATAGTAAAAATGTGACAACCTTGAAAACTTTCCTGAAATCTATCAGGATCATAAATGTCTTAGGAATTCAAAGGCTTTCGACTGCCAGCCTTGCTGATGTCACACGCGTCTGTTTCTTGATTTATTGATTTTCTTGCAGATTTACCATTCACTGGGTGCCTGTTTCTCTGCGCTGTGCTAGATGCCCAGCAATGAACGATAAAAGAAACAACGCTGCTTATGAAAAGAAGCAAAGTCCTGTCTCTATGATATTTCCCTCCTGTGCTAGAAGCAAGTGGTCAGTTTGTCTCTTACTATCAGACAGTTCTACAGGAAATAAAAGAGTAAGGAAGGAGAGTGAAGGAGTAATAAGGTAATAATAACAACAATAATAATAATTAATAATAATAATAGATGAAGGAACTCTGGCCAGCTCAAGCATGAGTCTGGCAGGCCTTGCCCTTCTCCCCCATCCCCTCTGCTTTGCTAAAAATCTGTCAGATGGCATTCCTAAAGCTATTCCTCCCTCCTCCCCCAGCCCCCGTCAAGGTCCATTCCCTGATTTGGCTACTTCCTCCTGAGGCTGACTACTAAGTTCCAGTTATCAAAGTATTTTAGTCCAGCAATCAAAAGCCCATTTTGGCTCACTTCATCAACATGCCCAATTAAAATTTAACACCTCATCCTATCACGGCGTTCCCCCTTGTACCTTTATGAGCTGCCATTTTCCTGCATACCGCCTCTGTCTCCTCTCTATCTAGAGGCAGACCTTTGTCCTCTAGAACAAATACCCCTGCCCTCTTCCCCTTGTTCCCTTCTTTCTCATTCTCTGTCTCTCATTCTCTCTCTGTATTTGTTTCTTATTCCCTGTCCTTTGTTGCTCTGGAGCAAATAAATCTCCTTTGTGCTAAGAATTGGTCTTGGGGGTCCTGAGCTGGATACTTCTCTCTGACAACAATGACAATACAGGATGCTAGAAAAAACCTTTTTAAAGCTCTAGATGTTGAGCAGAGACTTGACTGGGACAAAAGAGATATGAGACAGTCATCTGGAGAACATCCCTCTGGGATGGGCAAATGAACATGGAGTCCCTGAGTGAGTTGCAGCCCTCTCAGCTCACTAGAGGAACATAAGATGTCTCCTGCTTGGGCCATGCTTTTCTTCATGGATCTTAGGATAGTATCAAGTCTACAGGAACCCGGGCAAGTACGGCAACTCACCCAGCAGCTCAGGTATCAGTGTGATACCATCTTGTTCCCATTGGGCAGATGGGAAACCTGGAGTCAGAAACGTCAAACTCTAGGGCCTGGAGATGAGTCAGGGATTGAGAGCACACTGCTCTTGCAGAGAGGACCAGGGTTTGGATCCCAGCAACCACACGGCTGCTCTTAATTGTCTCTAAGGACAGTTCCAGAGATGCTCTCTTCTGACCGCTGCAGGCCCAGTACTTACACCTATGAAGTGTATGCACATGAAGAAAAACCACTATGCACATAAAAGAAAACAAACAAATCTAAAAGCAATTAAACCAAGAAAGAAAGCGATGCCACACTCTGTTTTTCTGTCTCCTTCTGATCCTGAAGACCTTGGAACCTGGGAAAGTGACATTCTTTGTCTTGCTCTTGGCTACAAGGGATTCGGGAGGGTGAGACCACAGATCTCCGCCTTCCATGTGTGTATCGTAGATGACCTACACCCTTCTCTGCCACGTGAACCAGCTACCTCCTGACGGCCCACTTATATTTTCTTTGTCTCCATCCCCTTTGCTCTTTGTGTTGTTTGTCTGGATTGTTCTGGTTCACGCTGCCCTGAAGGGACAGTAGAACATTCCAGGTGTCACTGGTGTCAGACGATACCCATCCACAGGCTCAGTAGACACTAACTAACCAGGATTTTCCCCTCTCCTTTCCCACAAGTCCCTGCCAGCCTCGAAGCACTTATCTGAAAAAGACATTTCTGGAAAGTTGGCCACTAACTGCCACAAACAGCACTGGGTCTTAATCGCAGCTGTTTAAGCAAACAATACTGTTTCTGCCTAGCAACGGAAGGGAACTGAGGGTTCTCAGAAGCAGAGCTTAAGTTGATGCATGAATGGATCTCCCACCTGCAACAGGGCACCTTCTGACTTCACCCAGGAGAAGAGAGCTTGCTTGGGGCAGTGATTCTTCATTGCTCATGATTTCACTCTCCTGCCTCTCCCTCAACCTCAGAGCAATGAACAGAGAAAGACACCCACTCTTCTGCTTCTTCCTTGACATTTCCCAGAGGTCCATTGGGTATCACTGTCTGTACCATGTTGTGCCATTGCTCAGCTGACGCCATCAAAGGGTCCCATTCTCCCTCCGGGCTTAGGAAGGTTTGTTATACAAGAGAAAGCTGTCAGAATTCCAGGCTGTGGCTCACATAGCACGTGTGGGTGGAAGAGAAGGTTCACATCACATATGATGGAACAACGGACAGTGAAGTCCAGAGAAAATCATTAGTTTGAGGAATCCGACATAGTCTGAGTTGTCAGAACGGGCCCTATGGAATGTTCTTTCCCTGGGAAGATGGAACTGATACCCAATCCTCCTCTTTCCTTAGAGCTACTCTAGGGTTGTGAGATGGGGCCCGGGAAGATGTCTGGGGGAAAGGGTTTTCGATGACCTGATCTTAAATTCCTAGAAACAGTTTTTAAAATGGGAATGAAGTGAAAGACAGACAGACATACTAACTCAAAGGCCTATAATTCTAGAGCTCCCCACCCCAGGATGTGGGTGGCAGAGACAGGATCTTTCCTGTCAGCTTTCTGACCAGCTAGCCTGTCGAACACAACAGTGCACATTGAGAGATCTCAACTCAAGCAAGAGGGCAGCAGAGGACCAATACACGAGCCTGACCTCTGATCTCCACACGAGTCGATATGCACACACCTAAACTCATGGATGAACACACATGTACACACTGCACTCACACACCTGCATTCATACATACAGATTAACACACCTGCACACACCTGCACACACATACACAAATCTATACTCACACACAGATGAACACACCTGTACACACACATACACACACACACACACACACACACACACATGGATGAGCACACATGCACATGCATGCACATACACACCTGCATTCACACACACATACACAAACACACATACACACACAACACACACACACACACACAAGCCATGAAATAAGACCTCATGGGCAAGAAACAGAAACACCTTGAAAACCAGTATCTGGAGGCTTAAGACCAGAACGTTGAATGGGACACTTTCTTACTCGAGGAGTCACGAAAACTCTGAATGACACACTTAGTAGGTCTATAAACTAGAGGAAAGGTATTTCTCTACAGAGTTACTGTGAAACCCCTTAGCCATGTGTCTGGCACGTCCGGTAATAATAGTGTTAACTGACACATGTAAGGCAGGCTGGTTTAGACAGCCTGGTTGGTAAAGTGCTTGTGTTTCAAGCATGAGGCGTTGAGTCCAACCCCAGAACCTTCATTAAAAAGCTAAGCATGGTGAACACGCTTGTAGCTCCAGCACTAGGCAGGTGGAGACAGGTGGATCCTTACAGCTTACTGGCTAACCAGCCTAGCTGACTTGGTAAAGTCCAGACCAGGAAGAGGCCCCATGTCAAGAAAAATGGTGGAAAATATCTGAGGAACACCAAGGTTGTTCTCTGGCCACCATGTGTACATGTGCACAACCACCTACAAACACAACACACACACATGCACTAACACTCTCACACACACGCAATGATGTGCATTACGAGTCAAGAAAAATTAACTTTAATTTGATCATATCTCACCTTTGAATGGTCAAACAAAAGTCAGATTTAAAAAAAAAAAAAGAACACTCTTGACTTTCAATGTCAAGTCTAAAACTGAACCTGAACCTACATCAACCCCACACGTGAGCCAGAGAGTACCCAGCCCTTCCTTTCAGTCCACCACCAATCTATTCCCTCAGACTACACGCCACATTGTCCAAGAAGCACAGCCAGGAATCCCCAGGCTCCCTGCCACAGGTTCAGAAATGCACAATATGTTTGAACCCAGACTGCAAAGAGCCCATGCACCCAACCTGTCAGCTCTGTAGAAAATCCTCACAGGCAGCCAGAGACCTGCTCTAGTAAGGACTTTGCTTTGGATGAGAGTTGTGGGGATTCCAGTATGTCCAGGGGCTCCGTGCATCCAGGATTCTCTCTCCCTGCCCTTCTGGTTCCCACATTTACTCTCTCTCTTACCCATGTCTAAGGGTCCATGTGGGGACTGCTCAGCCTCCTAGCTGGTTTTCCAGCATTCTGGTTTCTTTATCTAATTAATTTAGCAAGGACCACCAGGATTGTTGTCACTTAGAATAGTTTGCATCTGTCACTTCTTGGTGTCAGCAATCAGCTGGCCTGGACTCTACTTCCTGATGTAATAGTGACACAATCTTGGATTTGTTTTTTTTTTAGCCATCCTAGCTCCTCCTGTTCTCCCACAACCACACTTTGCTCTGTCGAGGAGCCCTACACACCTTCTTGGCTCTGGTCTTGGGTTCTATGCAGATTCCTCCCCAACTGTATGGAAAGAGTTTTCTTAAAATGCCAGCTAGTGTGTCATGGTGTATTCCTTTTGCTTTCATGCCATTATCTGGGACTGACATTGATGAGTGTTCCCTCTGTGCCAAGGATACATCAAGTTCCTTCAAATGAATGATTTGTGTGTGGGGTGTGTGTGTGTGTGTGTGTGTATTTGTGTGTGTGTGTGCATGTGTGTTCCTGTGGAGGCCATAGGTCAAGCTTGAGTATTGTTCTTTAGAATTCTGTCACTTTGTTTTTTGAGACATTATCTCCCACTGAACCTGGGATTTGTCTGATTAAGCTAGGCTGGCAGGCCAGTGAACCCCACAGGTTCTCCTATCTCTGTTTCCTTAGGGGCTTACAAGTGGGCCCCACCCTACCTGGTTTTCTATAGGATACTGGGGTTTAAACCTCAGGTCCACATGCCTGTGTGGAAACATTTTACCAACGGATCTGTCTCATTAGCTCCAGGATATAAAGATCTTCAACCATCTTAAAGCCTCTGAAATATAATAATGGTGATATATGTATAAAGTATATCATTGATACATGTATGAGATATATATGTATATGTACACATACACACATATACACATATACACATACATACACAAATATGTTTCTCAGGAAGATAGTAAGTCTGAACATCTGACTTGTCACATAGGTAGAAATCTATAATGTCCTGGGAATGAATACAAACATTGATTTCACCATTAATTAAATGAGACAAGGATGTGATCTATACATCTATCTATATCATCTATATCTATATCCATATCCATATCCATATCCATATCCATATCTATATGAAATTCTCAAAGAATATATTTGTAAAAGATGATTTTTATCCGAACTTTTAAAGATGTGGTCCAGTGACTCAGACAGGAACTCTATTGCTAGCTAGTTTATTTCTTCTAGAACATTTATGCCTCCTGCCATCATGGTCTCAGAAGGGGAGATATACACATTCCAGAACAGGTGTGCTATTCTGAAACTCTGGTTCCCATCTCAGCTCTTCACCCAATGAAGACACCAGGCCAAACCCAGGCCTCTTTTGGGTACAGCTGCTTGCAAAGTCTCCATAGCCTGTTTCCTTCACTTTGCTGGAGACTCACAGTCCTACTGAAACTTACAAACCTACCACCCAGGGCCCAGCATGGGTGTGGTTGTGTTGTCCCTTTGGTGGTTTTGTAAAAGTACCAAGGCAAATCCATCATCTGTGGAGGACAGGCAGATTCTTTAACACTTGCCATTGACTCTACGGGAGAGCACAGGGCAGCACGTATAATAAATGGAAAATATGTTTTCGTGGAGATTTATTGTTACGATTGTTTTTAGTGAAAGCATGCTGGGAAAAATTTTGGCATGTTCAAATCCTTAGATGTGCGAGTATTTCCTGCCCCAGAACTACCCCCTTATTCTGCTAAGGGGAATGATAAACAACGAGGCTCAGACGTGCAGAGGGACATGGCTTTGCGGCTGTATGGATACCAGCTGCTCCCTAGGATGCTGGTGACATGAGCTCTGGAAGAACTTGGTGGCTCCATTTTGAACCATGAAAACCTTCCATGGTCCTATGGACAGGACTCTGGCTCAGGGCCTGTCACAGGGTAAAGGAGAGTTCACAGGGTTGGTGGGATGAAGGAAGCAATGTACTTGTTTTTGAGCACAGAAGCTACAGGTTGGCTTCAGGGAAAGTGTGAGAAGGGTCATTGGAGTTCACTGGTACAACACAGTGGAGGAGAACAAGAGGAGAAGGAGAACTGGAAATGAAGAGACAGGCACGGGGAAGGGAGGGGACGGCAGGAAGGAAAAGCTGCTGGCTTGGGAAGAGTTTTGGTGGTACGAGAGGGCGTCTGAGGAGAGTGACATGAGATTAGAGCACTCACGAAGCCAGCAATGATGGTTGAGATTGCAAGGTGTCACTGTGGCCACTTAACATCATCTGATAACGTTGAAAATGGCCTTCCTTATGGTACTTTTAGCAAACAAAAAGCACTGTTCTCTCCGGATTACTGGGAGACTGAATCATGGCGAATAAAGCATTTTGAAAAGTTATCCCGTGGAGGCTGGAGAGATGGCTCAGAGGTTAAGAGCACTGACTGCTCTTTCAGAGGCCCTGTGTTCAATTCCCAGCAACCACATGGTGGCTCACAACAATCTGTAATGAGGTCTGATGTTCTCTTCTGGTGTATCTCAAGAAAGCTATAGTGTTCTCAAATAAATAAATAAATAAATAAATAAATAAATAAATAAATAAATCCTTTTTTAAAAAAGTTGCCTGAGAGCCTGCTTTGGAAACCCGTAATCTCAGCCACTTGGAAGCCTGAGGGAGGCAGATCCCAAGTACAAGGACACCATGGGCAACTTAGCAAGATCCTATCTATAAATGAATAAATAAATAAATAAATAAATAAATAAATAAATGTTGGTGTGGTTGTTTGGCCATGAAAATGGCTTCCATAGGCTCATAGAGAGTGAGACTATTAGGAGGTGTGGCCTTGTTGGAATAGGTGTGGCCTTGTTGGAATAGGTGTGGCCTTGTTGGAATAGGTGTGGCCTTGTTGGAATAGGTGTGGCCTTGTTGGAGGAAGTGTGTTACTAGTGGGTGGGCTTTGAGGTTTCAGAAGCTTAAGCTAGGGCCAGTCTCACTCTCTGCCTGCTGTCTGCTGCCCACAGGTCTGGCTCTAGAGCTCTTAGATATTCTCCAGCACCATGCCCACCTGCATGCCACCATGCTTCCCACCATGACGACAACGGGCTAAACTTATGAACTGTAAATCAGCCCCAGTTAATGCTTTCTTTTATAACAGCTGCTGTGGTCATAGCGTTTCTTCACAGCAATAGAACTTTGACAAAGACAGTTTGAGAAATTCCTCAACTGGCAAAGTACCTGCTTCGGTGTAAACATTAGGGAACGAGTTCCATGCCCAGAACCCACATATACAAATCTGGACGTGGTAGTATCACACACTAGAAATTTAAATGTTGGGGAGTAGAAAACAGGGAGGTCTCTGGGACTCTCTTGCTGGACAGACAGCCTAGCCTGCTTGGCGGTGGGGGAGTGCCATTAAGAAACCCTGTCTCAACAAACAAGATAGATGGCTTCTGATGAATGCTATCTCTAACTTGCACATATCCATGCATGGATGCGCACCTTCACATGTGTGTCAATCAGATACATACATAGATAGATAGATAGATAGATAGATAGATAGATAGATAGATAGACAGATAGATTTAAAAAGGGAGAGAATATTTTCCTGCAACATATGTAAGGCTCAAGTTTAATATCTTTCATGAAGGATGGGGTAGGACCAATTCTACTTATAGCACACAGCTATAAAGTGGATTTATAAATGTGACTTTTAGCGAGAAGTTTACATACCTGCTCTTTTTGGCCTCAGTAGCTCTTCCCCTGCTAGCTCAGGTTCTTGGGGAATCTGAAAGAACAATTAGAAGTGTGTCAGTGGGTACTGGGGAACCCTTCCTACTTGGCTTTTCACTCACAGGCAGCTCAGCATCACACCAGAACACAGATGCAGATCTGAGGAAAACCCCTCGGGAGTGTGCTTGTATGAACCAACTTCTAGATGCAGCAGTAGAAGAAGTCACTGTTTCTGGGTCTCTTGCCATCCTTGGTCTGTGATCACTGCCTAGAAACAGATGTCAATCTCCTATGCTCTCTACTTGAGACTTGAACCCTAAGTGGGGCCAGTGGTCTGTAACACGATTCAAACTCCCTCCCTTTTCCCAGTATTCAGCTTAGACATCCTCAGAATTTGTTATACTGCTGTTCAGACTGCTTTGCCATTGCCTGCTTAGACATAATACTTCCCTCCTCTGGGTCTTTTCCCCCTAGATTCTAGATGGCTCCAGTGGTCAGACAATCAACATATATACCTATGCCTTTTTCTAGCTACTGACACTTGTTGAGCCTTACTTTCTTTTCTGAGAAGTGGGAAGGACAGTGTCAGTATCATTGGATTATTACAAGACTTCAGTAAATTGCAAAATGGCCTAGGGTAAGCTCTAAGTAAATTTTAGTTAATATAATTTACAGTGATTAAAAACAAAGACTTGGACAAGGGGGATGGCTTCACGGGTATAAGGGCTATTCTTGGTTATCAATTGGACACACTTGGGAAGAGGGAATCTCAGTCCAGGTTGGCCTATGGGCATCTCTCGATTGCTGA
>NW_021604617.1:11717238-11742214 GCF_004785775.1 Grammomys surdaster
AGAGAGAGAGAGAGAGAGAGAGAGAGAGAGAGAGAGAAATAAGGGCTCTACTGATACTAAGCTTTTTTTTTTTTTTAAAGATTTCTCTGTGTAGCCCTGGATGTCTTGGAATTTACTCTGCAGACCAGGCTAGCCTTACACACAGAGATCTACCTGCCTCTGCCTCCTGAGTGATGGGAATAAAGGTATACACCACCATACCCAACTCCCTTACTCCTTTTTCAATTAACAGTTTCTCTAGCTAGTCTCCGTCTCCATCCTAAGCTATAATCTTGGGAAATTGCCAGCTGCTTTGTGTGTTCCTCTCCTTGAAGTCCTTAAGAGACACTGGGGGACAGAGAGTTAAAATGTATGTGAAGTGAGGAAGGGCAGGGAACATTCTGTGTACATGAGAGTTCACAAACGCTCTTGATGAACTAAAGACATGATGGATGGTGACTGGAATCTCAAAAGCCCAATTGCTGCTTCCTCTGCAGTGAGTTGTCCCAGAGGAATGTAAGGATACAGGAACTGAAGTCACATAGTTGATGCATAGGGTGGTTCCTCTCAGCTTCCCTTGCCTGTGGCTTGGCCCTGTGCCCAGGTAGAAGGAAGATTCTGGCCCTGCAGTCCTGTTTCCATCCTCCATGGAGGCCACGGAGGGGCTAGCCGCCTGTGTTCTGAGGTGTGTTTGAGGGACACAGACAGAGGCTGTGTGTTAAAAATTAAAGTACATTTCACTTCTAATGCAGCGTATCTCAAGGCTGTGTGAAGACAGAATTTTTCCTTTCCCTCCCACAGTCTGACTAAGCTCAACGACAGGTTGCGAGCCTTGGTGACCAGTGCCCCCCATGTGTGAAGGTGACTTGTGGGAGTCACAACCTTCTCAAATCTTGATAGCACTGGCTCTCAACCTTCCTAGTGCTGTGACCCTTGAGTACAGTTCCTCATGTTGTGGTGACAGCCCCCCCCAACCATAAAATTATTTCCTTGCTACTTCATAACTGTAATTTTCCTATTATTATGGATCATAATATAAATATCTGTGTTTTCCAGTGGTATCAGCCGACCCCTGTGAAAGGGTAGATCAGGTCCCCAAATGGGTGGCAAACTACAGGTTGAGAATTGATGCTTTATAGTAACTATCTGGAGCTTTCTGGACTCATCTTTGCAAAGTATAGCTCTCACATCCTGTTTCCTCCACCTCTCTACTGTATGATACTCCCCAAAAGTAGGCTATCAGGTTCTAGAACCTTGATTTGAGTAGGCAGAGGCTACAGTCACTAGTAGGCTGACGCTCACTGCGCCCTACTAGTATTAGCTGGAAGAGCCATCCATTTCTTTTAAGCTCTGATTTCTCCATTCTAAACAATAACCCATGCAGAGATGTATAATATGCCTAATGTGGTCCATGGCAATGGTGTGTGCTCTTGTGTCCCGCTGCTCTAGGTTCCCAGGGACTAGCCTTGCCATCCTGAGTCCTCGGGAGGTTCTAGCCTGGGTAACTGTGAGACTCTGGCACTTTCTTTTTCTACTAAATTGTGCTCTCTGGCTACAATAGCTAAGAAGAGGAAATGAATTCCCACCACAAAGCTCTGCAATGTTTTCAGACTAGACGTAACAGCTCACTTGAATCTGTCTACACACTTTATACAAAGTTCTCCAGATGAGGCTCTGCGCCACAACTCTGTCTGCTGGCGGTTTCCTGATGGCAGCACTTCAGCCGGAAGACACAGGTCACCAATTCCAGGAAGAGCCCCACTTTTCACGAAAGATGGCTTTCTAAATAATTTTAGTGGAAGTGGATGGACTGGAGTTGGGAAGGGTAATCAATTAGAAATAAGTGTTGTGTGTTTGTGTGTGAGTGCATGTGTGTGTGTTGTGTGTGTTTCATGTGTGTGTCTATGCATATGTGGCAGCCAGAGACTAACTTTAGATGCCTTCCTCAGTTATTCTCCACCTTGGTTTTTGATACAGGGTCTCTTTTTATAAACTAGAGCTCACAAATTTGGCTAGGCCAGCTGGCATTGAGCACCAGGGATCCTGCTTTCTTCATCCTCCTGTGTGGGATGATGAGTATACACTAGTACATCTGGCTTTTATATGGGGATGCTGAGAATCAGACTTGGGTCCTTTTTCTTGCACAGTAAGAATGGTCCAGTAACTGAGCCATCTCCCCAGCTTGAAAGGTGGATGTGCAAATCTAAAGGGACAGATGGCAAAGAAGATGCTCACCAGGGACTCTTGCTGCAACACATCTCAGCCCCCATCACCAGAGCCCTCCACTCACTCCTTTTGTTAGCCTAGAATGCCAAGCTAATCTTTTGCTTCCAAGTTGGATAATTATCTTACCAAGATTCTTCACAGATGGCTAGCAACATACATCAACTATAAGGACCGATTCAGAGGCCCTTGGTGAAAGCACATATGTATGATCCTTACAATTAGCCAGAGAAGGGATGCAAGAGGACATAGGTTCAGAGATATAAGAAAAATGAATGAAGACTCTGAAACTTGTGTGGGTCAGAGCCAGACATCAATTGAGGTATGATGCCAAGGTTAGACATATTCAGCTTGTTGTGTGGGTAAGATCGCTAGAGTCACTTCTGGAAGAGAGGATAAAGTAACCTCAATGTAGAAATCACACCACATCTTCTGAATAACCACTATGGTACAGGTGCAAATGTTTCCTCCGTAATCTAATGAGTAGGCTGGTTCATTCTCCTGTCTAGGTTGTACCCCACAAGCCAGAGCTTAGAAGAAGAGACATATCATGCACATTCTTCCAGTCATGAGAGTGGAAAATGAAAAGGACAAAGAAAAAATAGACTGTAAAATGGGGAAAGGAAGAAGGCTCATACAATCTTGGAGGTAGTGAGTGGATCAAGGATCGATCACCTGGGAAGTTGAGGCACAGCTCTGGGCATGTCGATAGAGGCATTTCCAGAGAGGATTACCTGAGAACAGGCTCACCACCTTGGTGGTGTTGGCTTCACCCTTATCCTAGGGGGTGCAGGGGGCTGGAGCAGAAAAAATTAAAGGGGAGAGAAGGAAAGCCGCCAGATAGCAGCATTTCCTTTACTCTGTGTCACAGCTACTGTGAACACAAACTTTGTGGTCTGCCATGTCACCCCTCCACAGACTAAGGACTCTAAAACCATGAGTCAAAACCAAAGCTTTTGTCTTTGAGTTGTTTACATCAGACATTTGTCATGTTGTCAAGACAGCCAACAAACACAGTGATAAAATAGAACACTGAAAGTCCAAGAACTTCAAACATACTAAATGTGAATAAGTTATACTCCCCGAATCACCGTCCAGTCTTCTCAGATTAAGTTCAATGCAAGAGAAAAAAAAATCTGAGACGTGAGCTTTTCTTCTGATGACTGTTACAACTATAAACCGATTTAATTCTCATAAGAATCATAGGAAATTGCTACTACTATTAGCATGATTCTGTAGGTGAAAAGACTAAGATGCAGAATTACATGCCTGATCTGCCAGCCTGCAGTGAACCTTCCCTCTAGTGTACGGATAAGCAGGATAAAGAATCTCACAGTATACCCATCACCTCCCCCACTTAGCTGAATGCTGCCCAACTTCCCAAAGACAGACGACTTTCATTATTCCTGAGGAAGAGTCTTAGACACTACCCATGGTCCTTTGGGGTTGTTAACCTTTGACTGTGATGCGCACACAGAGACTAATGGCTTTGGAACTGTGCTGTTCAATCACGTCCAGCTTCAGTGTGAAGCCTCAGCCAGTCAGGTGTCTCCAGCCTTTCAGTGATGCCAACATGATGTCGCCGTCTACGTTTACAATGAAGAAACTTGTGATCGACTTACATCGTTCCTATATCTGTTTTAAGTAAACTTACAATTTTGGGTTGATCGGCAGTTAGAACTCTCCTTGGCTGCCTCCCTCCCATCAGCCTGCTTGGATGTGGTAATGGTAGTCTAGTGAGGGAAGCTCACTTGGATGATCTCCCGATACTACTGATTTCATATTGTGGAAAATTGTAGCCCGGTTAATCCAACTATGACAGTTACATTCCTGTAGCATAGTTACATTTGCAACACTGTCTCAAAATCTCTTCCTACCCCACTGCTTGAAAGAACTGGTTTCTGACTGTGACCTTTCCAGGAAATCAAATAGCAAGGAAGAGAAAATGACTGAAGATTTGGCTTTACTCACCGAAGGATGAACAAAGGTCTCTGCTGGACTGCTCAACGTAGCTTCTGAAGAATAAATCACAGTAAGTACGAAGTAGAACGTGATTGTCCTTGGCGATTTCATTTCTTCGGGTTTGACTGGCTTTGCCTGAAAGAAAGGAGGATGCTTTAGAGAGCCAGCGATTGATTTAGGGAAGGAGGAAAGAACTGCCAACCCCCTGTCTTGAAAGTCACATCAATCAAGGACCATTGCAATAGAGGGGGAAGGGAAGGGGAGGGCACGGAGGGGGTCAAACTGAGAAAGAAGCACTGTCTATCCTGGGGAGACGAACATGTCGCAGAGAATGAGGGGAGGTGGGTGTTTTGAGATGTTAACGTGAGGAATACAAAGGTAGCAGGGTTGTGGGTACAGGTCCTATAGACATGATGAAGAGTGGGGTGAAGGAAAGAGAGGGGAAATGAGGCTAAAGAAGGAAAGCAAGAAAAAGAGATGGACAGTTTAAGAGATGCTATAAGGCCTGAGAGACAGCATAGTGTGGACAATCCTTGATGCACAAACAGAAGAGTGGGGAGTTTGCATCCTCAGCACCCACGGAAAACCGGGCAAGGCAGCACCATCTATAATCCTGTGCTGCTATGAACAGATCTGAAATGAAATGCACAGAGCCTCCGAAAGCTCCTGGCCAGCCAGCCTGGTGTACACAGCAGCGAACATTAAAGAGACCGTGCCTCGAACAGGTGAAGGCTGGACATTGGAGGTAGTCCTCTAGCTTCCATGCATGCAGCATGGCATATGCACACCCCACACACATACATATGCTCAGAGAGATCCCGTGATGCACTACACAGACTGTACCACAAAAGTAGTCAGAGAAATCGCCTCGCTTTTGGTATATTCAGTGCACTTTGGTTATTTTCAAGTCTGCCCCATTCGCTCTTAACTTTCATTTTTTATTTTAATTCTATTAAAATAAAACCATTCAACTGACCCTTTGACTGTATTGATAGTCTAGAACTTGTTAGTATTTAGCGATAAAAATACCAGTTTTATTTTATAAAATTCTATTATGCTACAAAACATATATGGTATTAATGGCATAAAGTATTCCGCTAGACATTTTTTTTAACTCTCTCTGTATAATGCTGGAGATGCAAAAGGAAGCCTTCTTGTAACGAATTAACCATTGTTTTATTTGAAAATCAGAACAATAATCCCAACAAGTACATATAAAAACAAAACCAAAAACAATAGCAACAAAAAAGGCTTGGTATAAATCCTTTCTTTTCTGACTTTGTGTGTGTGTGTGTGTGTGTGTGTGCACTCTCCACATTATTTTATGAGGCAGGTCTTTCAGTGAACCTGGAGCTTATCCACTGATTCGGCTGGCGGGCTGGTCATCAAGCTGAAGAACCTGCCTGTCTATGAGTGTTGAGATTATAGAATAGCTTTAATGTAGGTGCTAGCTTTAATGTGGGGGTCCTGAACAACATGGTAATACAGCAGGCATTTTCCCCACTGAATCCTTCCCAGCCCTCGCCCTGTGGTATTCTATGCTCATGTGTACCTGTGAAAAGAGCCACAGGTTGAGATGGGAGATTTGGATGATGGTCTAGGGTCTTTACTGTGACCCATGTCCTTGACTAAATCTCTTATCGATCCCAGTGTTTCATCTACAAAGTATGGGTCATTGTATTTTCTCCCTTAACTCTTTCAGAATTTCCTGAGATACAAATGAGATTAAAAGCCAGGAGGAAGAGGCTCCTGAGATTCTGACTCTGAAAAAAATGATAGGGTAAAGCAGGGTAGGAAAGGATTGAAAGCACAAAGGCACAGTGAACATGGCTGGCAACGGTTATCATCCCAGTGGTTCATGAAGGGCAGAGGGCAGCCAGGAGAGAGCTGCAGAGAACACCAGAGAATCAGGGTCAGGATGCCACATGATGAGGGCCAAGAAGCACACGTCAGGAAGAACTGTTATGTCAATCACCGAGAGCCAACTGCCATTTCCCCTTTCCCAGTGAGACAGAGGGAAACACAAGGTTTTGGGAAACATTTTGGTTTGCACATCTGGCGATTGATGCATTTTTTAAATTCTTCAGCTCAGTTATTTTAGGACAATGCTTTGCCATTTCAGTTCTGAGGACAGACGCAGTAGACCAGATATATCTGGTGCAGGGAAGTCACAGTGATATATCATTTAGCCTTTATGTACATTTTTGATGCAGGGGTAGGTCGGCTGATGAAGTCTATTGATAGCAACTATCTCTAAGGTGAATCAGCCCATCCTATATCTCCAAAGGATACTCCCTCAGGAGGCAAATTAATCTTCTCAGGCCCCGGCACAGGGCCTTATATACTGGTTGGCACCACAATGAGGCGATTAATCAAGGGTCTGAAAACAGTTAGACTTCCTTAGCCCCTGACACCTAGGGAGGGACTCAGGCACAGGGGAGACCACAGGAAACTCTTGATCTTTACTTTCCAAATGCTTCAGTAAATCGTGTTTTGTTCGTTTGTGTTTGACTTTTGTGTTTGAGTTGGCCCAAATGTGCCAACCAGTATATAATGTTCTGTGCAGGGGCCTGAGAAGATTAATTTGCCTCCTGAGGGAGTATCCTTTGGTAATAAAGTCCCTAAATGGTCATATCTGATACGCCAATATAGACTGTGGCCAATACAGTTTCATGTCTCTCTACTTCTAGCCTCCTTTGAGATTGTTCTTGATAAAGTTTATCCTCTTGATTCTGTTGAGACATTTGGAGAAGAACAACAACACACTGTTTGACTCATTTGAGTGTGAGTGTGTGTGTGTGTGTGTCAAGACACACTGATAGGACTCCAATTTACAAATATCATCTGGAATGAGGGACAATTGTCAGCTATACTGCAAAGATGAGACACTGTCTGGAAGACAGGAAAGTCACACTCGGGAAGGAAAGAGGTATTCTAAATAATTGAAAACGAGAATGCTCGGCTTGGTCAAAGGGAGCAGGGTGCCAGCTGGGGAGCCCTTCAGGTATTCAGGTTCCTGCTTCATCAGGGAAGAAGCTTGAGACTTCTCCTAGCCTTGCCACTGGTCTCATTAACATGTCTGCCCCCAGATCATAGGAGTTCTCACCTATGAGGAAATCAGCAGTGCTTTGTAAGTTAGCTAATGGTGTGTGTGTGGGGGGGGAATACCCACACTGATGTAGTTGAGACCCGGAGCTTCCTCCCACAAACAAGGCCATGTGTGGTATCGAGTGCCCTCAGTTGTAGTGCCCCTAAACATACATCATTCTTCTAACATTCCTGGAGTAAAAGTCAAAGGCACAGAGAGAGGAGGAAAACTATTGGCTGTCATTCCTAGTTAATCAATTCCTAATGAATTCTTAATGAATTCAAGTATTGGACACTCTACTTTTAGTCACCTACTTGTGTGAGCTGGTCTATCACGAAACCAACAGCTGGGAAATGTGGCCTAATTCCCAGGATTATACCCGTCATACTGAGCAACTTCCTCGTCAACCCCAGACTCCGTCTTCCAGTCTACGAAGGTACAAGAGGGAGAAGAAAGGAAAGCGCAGGCTGATGTCACCTTCCGGGAATAAGTCATAGCAATTCTCAGCAGTACATGGACCATGCCATGTCTGGCTTCTCAGCTACCAATAGTGATGATGCTTTGCGGAGTGACTGTGCACCACAAAAGATGCAGTAAACACCCAGCCTGTTCTCTTGAATCTGAGAGGCAGCCTGTACCCAAAGACTAGCTCTTCTCCTAGAATCCCATCAGCGGTCCTGGATAACCCTGTTTGATTAGGGGTGAGGAAACGGGCCTCCTGTAGAGTTCAACACCTGTTCATATAATGGTCATATCTAGGTTGTCTGACAGTTCAATGGACTACCACAGGGATGGCAAGGCACTTCCAACAGGGTCATTGTGGGATTTTTTTTTGGAAATGATTGGCTTTGGTAAACTTCACCCAGCTCTACCTTACCATTTTCTCTCACCTACCCCATACACGTGGCCATCTTGGATTTTCAGATGAAGCCACTAAACCATAGGGCTAATTATCTCACATCCAGCTAATGGTGGAGATGGTTGGAACCAAGACAGTAACCAGGGATTCTTTAAATTCCAGCTAATCAGATTTTCCTACAGTCTGGTGAACCATGCTGATAGGACTTTGAATAATTGCAGATGGTAATGGGGACCACAGTCCCTAGGCACAAGGCAGGGAGCATACCCAGGTCTGTGCTATGCTCTGTGAGGGTGATGCCGTCTAGGCACCGCAGCTCAAGCCTGTGATTCCAATGTTCAGAAAACAGTCATGAAGATCATGAGTTCAAAGTTAGTCTTGGCTACATATCGAGATATCAACTCTAAAAATAAACGGATTGCATCATTTAACCCTCTAGTCGATCACAACTCTGTGAGACTAGTAAATCATTCCTACTTAACTTCCCAGATTCAGAAATGGAAACTTTGTTCAGGGCTCAGAGCCACAGGATAGTGGAGAAACTGATTACCAAGTGACCTATTGTACCAAGGGAGGGGTATTTGAGCCAAGAGAATTTCTTGATGAAATAGCAACAATAATCCATGGAAATTGTTCTCAAAAGGGAGCAGGTACCCAAAACATGTGGCCAACAGTTATTGGTGTGACTCAGGACAAACCGCTTTACCTACTGAGCTGTAGTTTTCTTATGAACAGAGACAAGAATTTGACAGGATTTAATGATTCAGAATTGAGTTACAACAGCAGTTGGCCTTGGAAAATCATGTGACTCTTAAACACATACAATTCCTTACATGTTTTGCATCTCAGATGCAGTCTTGACCAGTTTAACTTTTAAATCTGACGGAAGCCATCTGCCTCTGATGTGTGACCTGACCCAGGCCTCCCTCCCTGACCTGTGTTACTATGACAACAATAGCCACCATCCCTTTTCTTTGTCCCACCTCTACGTACAGGATGAGTCTTTCTGTCACACCTTTGTCTCTAGTCCTTCCCTGCTCAGTTCCTAATGCTTTTCAAAATAAAAGTACTCTCACCAGTATCCAAGCCCTCCCCCCACCATGACTTGACTTTTATTTTTTAATAATGTGCTTAATAAGCATTCCCCATTTTTTCCACTACTGATGTTAGCTGATATAGAAGTATCTAAAACAGTGTAAGAAGTTTTTCCAGTGTTTATACAAAAGCAAAAAGTCAAACCAAAACCATTCTTGAGGGTAGACGGGAACAATTATCAGCAAACTATTTTTAAGTGGTTGGCAAACTAAGATAATCCTGCCATTTTCTTGACTCATTAATCTTCATCTCTCATAGGCTCAGGGGTCACTGTACATTCAAAGTTTACCCACCCACCATGTCCAGGAAAAGCCTGCCTCTTAATGCAAGTCCCTTGATACACGGGACTATAAATAGTCCCATTCCCTGAACACCTACACACACTAATGCAGGCCCTGGACCTTCCTGTCTGCTTGACATGTATTGTTCCACGAAGTCATGTATCCCTCACCCATCTATTTACGCATCCATTTAATAGGTTCTGACAAGTGCCAGGTGTTCCGCTGGGCTCAAGGAAATGGCAGTCACCAAGACAGTGAGTCCTGTTTCCACAGAGCTTAGAGTCTAATGAAGCACACAGACATCATTAAAGAATCAGTTACTGGAGACACTATAGTATTAACAGTTCTTGAGCAGTTGTTATGTACCCAATGCTGAGAACCGGCTACATTTAATCACTTCATCATTATAACAATCCCACTGAAGGGTTTCAGGCACGCTTTGTAATTAACAGTATGTTCTAAAATTAAGTGAGCCACATAGTGAGTTAGTTTTTAAACAACTTTGAGCAAGAATTTAAATGTAGGAAGCCTAAATCCAGTGTGGATCAGTTTAGTAGTATGCTTAACTTTCTGGAAAGCAAAACAAACAAACAAACAAACAAACAAACAAAGACCCAACCCAGTCTTGAGCTTCTGGAAGGTGTCCCAGGCATATGGAAGGTGAAGCACACATTTCAGTTTCTTTAGGAGGGAGAAAGAGAGAGTGAGTGAGTGAATTAGAAGTTTCCAAGTCAAAAACACCATGTGTGCAAAGGCCCTGGAGTAGGAGAAAGCATGGTTCATTTAAGGAGTTATAAGTGGGTCAGAGTCTGGACATCAAACGAACAGAAGACAGATGTTCTGTGAGGTGAACGCCAGGGTAGGCAGACCTGATAATTTTGACCACAGAATTAGTAAGATCAAATAAAGAGACAGGTGGGAGATAAGGCTAGTACCCCATCCAACAGAATTCCAAATAGTCAAGTCTAAGCCAAGAGGATGACTGCACCTGGATATTTAGGAACAAGAGTGGAGTGGCAGAGGATGAAGGGGACCAGTCATATCCCTGAACACTTCTAATCCTGGTGATTGTGAAGCTGAGGCACGGGGGAATCTTGAGTTCAAGACCAACTTGAGCTACATGGTGAGAGCCCATCTCCAAAAGCAAACATGGAATACAAAAGCAATGAGCACTGAGAATGATATGAGCCAGGGAAGTCTGGCATTAGGGAGGAGAATGTGGCCAACAATATCCAGTGATGCTGAAGTCCGTAAGGATGCTCACTCATCCAGGGTGGGATGTCTCATTGGTAATGAGGTAGTAACCATCTTGGGAGGAGTTGTAGTGTGTAGGAGGTAAGCAGTTGGAGATGGCAAGCACAGGACTCCAGAATTTGCTTACAGTGGTGTCAGGGGGAGTCCTTCCTTCATTTTGCACCACGTACTTGAGTGTTGTATCCGTGGCTCTCTTTTTATGAATGGAATGAATTACATTGCACACTAGGATGGTTTCAAGGAAACCCTTGCCTCTGACTCAACTTGGCCTTGTGCTCACTAAGGAGACATACTATTTGGATGCTTTAGAATTAGTTTAGGATCTCTCTGTCTCTCTGTATCTCTGTCTCTGTCTCTGTCTCTCTCTCTCTCTCTCTTTCTCTCTCTCTCTTCCTCCCTTCCTTCCCTCTCCCTCCCTCCCTCCTCCACTCTCTTGTTTTCTGAGACAGCATTTCTCTGTATAGCCCTGACTGTCCTAGAACTCACTTTGTAGATTAGACTGGCCTCAACAGAGCTCCATCTGTCTGCGAGCACTGGTATTAAAGGGGTGCACCACCACAGCCTGTCTTGGGAGCTTTCTCTTTATATCCCTTACCTCCTTGCCCTCGGGTACAGACTTGGATCTTTTTACACTAAAGTGCTATGTCCATTTATGAAATGCAAAACAGAGTTCCTAGACGGGGGACAGTGGATGATGATCCCTCACTCATTTCAGGAGCAGCTTTACACACTAAGATAACTTTTTCTGTTTCCTGAGGATGTGGCTCAATGTCAGAGCAATCGCCTACCCTCTACAAAGATTTGAGTTTGATCCCCGGAATTATAAGAAAGCAAACAAAGAGAAAACAACATTCGCACTGCGGAGACGGCTGGATGGGCAATGGGCTTGCTGTGCAGATGTGTGAACCTGAATCAGAATCCCTAGCACCCATGTAAGAAAACTGAGCGTGAGTGATTGCGTGTTCCCATAATCCCAGCTCTGGAGAGGCAGAGATAGGAACCTCCCTGGGGTTCACTGGTGGTTAGCCAGTCAGGCCAATTGGAGAGGTCCTGGCTCAGTGAACCCAAAGCAATAATCAAAAAAAGTAGGGCGCTATAGAAACAGACACACACCCAATGTTGACCGTTGACTGCCAAGTACACATGAGGGTTTATATTTTCCCATATGTGTGAAAATGCATGTACACACACACACACACACACACACACACAAGATATCTTCATTCAGCTGCATGATGCTTGAAGCTCCAATGAGGACAGGATGTGATCTACATATACCTTCCCTCCATATCTACACAAGTGCAGATTCAAGATCCTCAAGTACAGCTTTAAGGGGCTCCGAGCAGACCGTATTTACAACTGCAGGGCTGATAAGACTTATCTTTGTTGACCTTATTTAATTCAGTGACTCATCCCTGGCACATGCAGAGTTGGAAGGTAAATATTTATTCAACACAAACACGAAACACAATGCCAATTAAGGGATTCTATTGAAGAGCTTCCCCCCCCCCCCCATTTAATTTTCCTTTGACTTGAAATAAGATTCTGTGGCAGCATTGTGTCCCAGCAGCTCGGGGACTATCTGATTACAGACGAACATTTGTTTGTACACAATGGGATGGAGTTTTCCAAAACATACTACACATGTGTTGGTTCTTGATAACCCGTTAGCCTTCTTGCCTCCTTGTAAGTCCCTGGGAGATTTTAACCTTTAAGCAGAGATTATCATCTTTTAAAAAAAAAAACATGAAGTTCCTAGCTGGGCGCTTATCCATTCTGTCTCATAGCTTCAACATATCACAAAGGGGATTCCCTGCACCAGGCAGAACAATGTCAAGCAGACTTTCCAACTGCAGGCAGGGGTAGCCCTGTGTTTGGCCATAGGGATAGATTGAGACAGAGCCCTGTAGAAATACTGCTGTTGGGTGAGTAGCTAAATAACAGTGATGATTTGTGCCCACCCACCACGGAGGCATCTTCTGGGCTAAATCTTAACTATTTCACTGCTGGATTGTGGAAAACACAGAACAGTAGCCATTTGTCGTGTGATTTAAAATATTTCAACATGTTGGGCTGGGAAGCTGGCCCAGTTGGTAAAGTGCTTGCTGTGCATTCCCGAGGACCTGAGGACCTGAGTTCAATCCCAGAGCATCACATAAAACAGCTGGTTTCAGCAGTAAATCTCTGCAATGCTTAGGTGGAGCTAGAAGGATCCCTGTGGTTTGCTGGCCAAGCGCTCTAGCTAAACTGGTGATGTCCAGGTTCAGTGAGAGAACCTGTCTCAAAAAAAATAAGGTGGAGAGTGACTGAAGGCGACACCAGAGGTAGAGATTTCCCCTCAACACACATGCTTTCATCCATCCATATGCATCTATGCAAATACACACTCACATGCAGGCACAAGTGCACACAAATACTCCAGCATGTACACGGTTACAGGGTCATATTAGCCTTCTGAAGTCTCTCCTTTCCAGCCCTGGCTACACTACCTTCCTGTGACCTGGTTCGACCACCCTTGGCCATGATCGTAAGTCTCCTACGTTTTGATCTCTCCCTTTAGGGATATTATTCAGTTTCAACAATAAGGAGTATGCCGCATGAAACAGGAGAAAAAAGAATTACTTAATTTTTCTCTCTGAATGCAATATTTTTAGATAACTTTCCTGTACCAAGATGTCTTAATTCTGACCATGTGACTTTGGTGCTTCCTATAAATAACGCTTTATATGAAAGAAGTTGACAATACGTCTCCAGTGCTCTCTCTGGTTTCTCACCTGTGTCCCCGCATCTATGACACCCCTTCTCCTTCCCCCTATTCTCTCTGCTCCCCTCCTTTTCTCATCCACTACCGCCACCATAGCCTCGGTCTTGCCAAACACCTCTCCTTCAGTTTTGGTTTCTCTTTCTTGACACCTTTGCTCTTTGGGGACATATCCAGCTCCACAGTTTAAACGGTTGGCTTATGTGAGAACACTCCAAGCCTTACTTCTACGCTGTCCTATTTGTTAAATACTGAGCATATAACTCTGGCAGTATTGTTTCTATCTGGGTCTAAATTTGGTTCATCTAAAACACAATCTACTGTCTTCTGTGCTACCGTTGTCTTTCCTAACCAACTCTTCCTGGATTTGCTACCTGCTGGTTTCATTCTCTTGACATGCAGGCCCAGAGCCCTACAAGTATTCTTGGACACAAGAAGCAGACAGGGGGAGGGAATGCCATCAAACCAGCAACTCTCAGAGGTCATTCAGCTTTTGTCGGGCTTGTCTGTTACCCAGTCACAACTCCTGAATGCCCCCTCCCCCTTTCCACTAATCCTACACAAAAGCAACTGATAAATTTTCTTGGAATGAACTCCCTTTTAGATCACCACTGTATGTAATTCAAGCACGTCAATCATTTCAGATGCCCTGAGGAAGACGCTTAGGCAACACTTGACAAACATGAATGCAGAGACCTAACTCGAAACCAGTTCAGCCAATGTTGTCTCTGTTGTTTAGATACAGACAGATCTACTCACAAGCTTTGACTGTAACTTCTTTTTACAAAATATGGTACAAATACTAACAGTTAATGTGGGTTGAGTGGGTTACCACCTCTGAGTGTCTTCTCATACGGTTCTTGACCACTGTGAAGCTTCTTTTTTTTCCCCTTTTGAGCTTCACACATTGTTTGCCCCCCCTCCCGTTTAAACTCAATAACAATGACGGCTACCTTTTATCAAGCACATCTACAGATGAGATTTAAGACTAAACATCCACACCCATCAGTCTCGCTTAGTCTTATGATCTTGCCTTATGAGAACCTCCATTATCCCCACTTGTACAGTGAGGAAAACCAATGCCTGGCTAAATTATGCAATATACCCAGGTCACAAGGCAAACCGTAGTGTCAATTGCCAGAGCCTGAGCCTGTAACCCTTGGAACTCATTGTCTCTCATTGTTTCTTCAGTGATGTGTCCTTCTTTGAAATACACCTGCATCTCTCTACCTAGCTGCTTTTCTGGCCCAGCAGATGACTGAGCACTGCTCTTATGGTTTTTGGAGCACGGCATAATAATAAGGCAAATAAACTCTGAAGTCAGACTGCCTGAAACATAATCATGACTCTGTTACCCCATTACTAGTTATTTTAAAATAATTTACTTAACCTTTGTATATTTGCTCAACTACAAAATAAAGATGATGATAACACAGGCCTATCGGCACAACTGTAAAAGAGTAATCTTTACATAGTGCTGGACATGGTGCCTGGGACACAGTAAGCGCAAAGTGAAGTGAGCATATGTTACTAAAATTCTCGGCGCTTGATCCTTAACACACTTTAAGAGTCTAAAGTAATTACATGGCAAGATCCCCTGTGTTTTTAATTTTGCAAACCCTAGAGATCCTCTCTGGAGTACCCAATTCCATGAGGCTATGATTTTAAAGTCTTTACTTTTATGATTATCCTTTAGGAAGTAAGCAAGATTCCAGTTCTTTTAAGGATGGTGACCAGAGTCAAACAACGTGATCTGAAATGCAGAACTGGCAAGCCGCTCTGGCATTTACGATGTGCCCACAGCCAGTTCATGCATTTAACTGAGCACATCCTGTTGACTAGAACACTTAATCAGACTCCATAGGATCTGCGAGCAACAGGAGCTAATGTATCTGCGTCAAGTCAGTGGGGTCATTCCAGTTGAAACTGGAAAGACAATGCCGCTGTGGGTGGAAAGAGGGATGTTTTCTCCATCCTTGCCTGGCAGGATTCTAACTCAGGATGCGTACAGCTGAGCACAGCCCCAGCTTTGCAGAATCATAACCAGGTAATGCTGCTGGTAACCACACCGCCTCATTTACAGTCTGGATTCCCATTCTGGACCTTGGGGGTGTAACGGAACCAGTGGGGAGACAGAAGAGCAAATAACAAATGCACAGGACCTTTGCAGAAAAGTCCTGATCCAATTGCAACTGTGAAGTGCATGGACCTTCCTCTGGTTATGGAAAGCCCCTGAGGCTGACAGCAACAGACAGCAGGTAGTCTAGCCTGCAACTACCCACACGTTGCAATCATTTAGTGCCCCTTCACAACCCCCAGCGAAGCCTTTACCATGCTGCGAAAGCGAATATGCTCAAGATAATTGTGTCAATTCTTCCTTATCTTTTCATCTGCACAGTCCTAGCTAAGAAAGGGGCCAGTGGACTGAGAAGAGATCTGAATTCGCATCCCGGAGGGAGGCCTGCAAGAGAGTCACTGTGTAAAGCTGGGCAAATTACCGTCACTTTCCTATTCTCGTTTCTCATTTTATTCAACAGAGCAGGTGTCAGATGCCGATTTCACTGGGGCCTGGCAAAGGAAGGGGTATGGGTGCCTCCTGAGAGTATGAAAGTTGCATTTGAGTTTAAGGGACTGAACTGAGACGTGTGGAAGACTGACCTCACTACTCAGGAGGTGATAACCTGCATGACTCCATGACCACCCCGAGATGCCGCTGAGCACTGTGTGGAGCAGAGTGATGACTGCATTCTGGTACAGCACTAGGCTATCCAGCCTCCTCCCGCCCCCGCCCACCCCTGAGGTCAGTGCAGTGGGCTGAGAGGGTTCATTAACTTAGTGACCTCTCTGAAGAGGAACTATGAAAAGCAAGTTGAGTAAGATAGTGTAAAGCAGAATATCAGCTCCAGCAGCCTCAACTGATACCCCCAACCCCAGGGTTTGGGCTGCAGAAACCTTGGATACATCAAGACAATATGAACAAGTCAGTGAGTTATTACTCTTTGGGTTATTTTTTGTTCTTCTCATTTTTCCTTCCTTGTTTTTTCTTTATGAAGGCCCCTCCCCTTCTCTACGACCCATGTGGACTTGCTCATTGCCATGTTTTTCTTAGTATTTTATCGTTTTACAATATACAGAGTCGGGGCAGAGAGAAAAGAACACCTTTTATAGATGATTAAGATATTAGGAAGATGACTCGTCAAGTAAAAAAATCAAAGGTTCCCTGCCTTAATCTAGCTTTCCCTTGATCAACTATTTAGTTTTCGAATGACAGACTGATCTATATAGCCACTTAATTTTTTTACTTGTCCCCTTTTTCATTTCTAGAATAATGCTAACTCTGACGTCCTTCAAAGATAATACTCAAACTGCTGTTAATCTTAAAGCTTCATCCTTAAGAAATTATTAATATTATCAAGTACAAAAGCAACACCAAAAACAGCAAAAGAGTAAAAAGGAGAGAATTTTTTTTCGTACTTTCTAAATTTTAATGAGCTGGGCACATATGTCCTGTGTCATGTTATTCTTCCACGGAGGAAATATTAAGTGTCATCAAAAAAATTTGGCAATGAGAACTTGTGAGGCCTCATCCTAGATTATTCTAAAAGCCAGGAAGAACAACATAAACAAACAAACAAACAAATAAACAAGCCTTTACCTGATACCACACAGAGTACTTGAAGGGATAATTTGTGGGGAGAGAAGAAAACATGCATTGAAGTGTATATAATTTTAAAACTGTCAAGAGCAGGTATTCCACAGTAAGAATATATCCATATATTCCTATGCAATTAGAAAAAAAAAAAAGTGGCTCACCTCTGACTTCCAAGTACTTTAAACACAGAAGCAGCGAGTCTGAGGCCAGCCCTGTCTGTGTAACAAGTTCCAGGCCAATCAGGGCAACAAAGCAAGACACAAGACTCTATCTCAAAAACTAGAAAAGGCAAATAAAATAAAACCAACCCAACATACAAAAAACCCCAACTCTATTATGCCCTTTCGAAAGGACAAAGACTTATGGTAGAGTTGTACAACCCGGCTTTCTACAAGATACAAGAAAATACGATTTCAGTCAACTGTACACTCTAGAGATTTTGTTCCTGACTTTCTACAGTATTCAAAGCAAGTCTGACTGGTTCTTAAGACCAGAAGTTTTAACTGAGCAACACATAAGTACCTTTCCTTCAGCCACGGGCAGGAGGTCTCCGTGCCCCACCCAAGCACCGTCTCAGAGTTCCTTCAGCTGCTCTTAGTGCAATCTTCTCTTGCTGCAGGCCACCACTACCATGGCTACCTAGCTATCTCTACTAAAGAGAAAATCCTAACCATTCCCAGCAGTGAACTGGAGGGAGACACCCCCAGGCCCCCAAAAGCGGGCCTCACTGTGGACTTCCAGCAGCACAGTGATTTTAAGTGATCTACGTTACCTTCCTAGCACACAGCTATGCTAAAGATTATCAGTCAGAGAATAACAGCAACAATGTGGAAAGTACAAATGCCTCAGGTTGCCAGAGGTCTGGCTCCAAAGGGATGCAGACCACAGAAAGAGAAAAATCTGTTACCTTTCCACCACTGTTGTCGTCTCCAGGCAAGCGCCTGCTCTCAACAGATGTCTAGAAACTTCTGCTTTTCACTACGGGGCCATTGGCCCCGCAGTCTTCTTGGGGAACCTCACAGACAGTAGAGAGGCAGCGAGGCAGACATCGTAATGAACCGGTCTGGCCACTCCTTTGCTCAACTTTTGCCTCCCGGAGCTGCACTCCTCCAAGCCTCACAGAGCCATCCCCTAGAGCCTCGTTGCTGTTTGAAAAACAAGAAGCGATTTCCTGGTCCACTTCCCCGATGGCGTGTGCGATTTCCCTCACGCCCATGGGAAGTCCTTCAGGTCCTCTTATTGAGAAGCCTCTCCTCCAAGTGGAAAGACTTGTTTGGGCAATGCCCCTTGTTCTTGCTTTTCTTTCTCCATTGGAGGTCAAAAAAAAAGTAGAAATGAAAACACTGCAAATCAGATATGTGTGTGGTGAGGACTTAAGAGTGTGTGGTGAGGGAAATCTGATTTAAACCTCCAACACATGACCATATACTTAGACTGTGTAAGAAAATTTAAAATTACCCATGAGCCCATTCCATTGTCTCTAACAGGGCCAAGAAGTCAGAAGCTAAAAATATCCCAGAGGATGAGAGAGACCTGTCTGGAGCTTGAGGGAGACCTGAGCTTCAAATGCATCACAGTAGGGGACATCTAGTTTCCAGGGAAACTGAACATTTGTAGATCAAATGATATTCATTCCGAGACACTTCAACATCATCTCAGCAACAATACTTGAAGATAAGGAGAAATGAAGAGGGATGGCTGGTGGGACTAGTTGACAGGCTCCTGTCACAGGGTTTAATTGTAAACCACAGCCACAGTTACAGTTTCTGAGCTGAACTCCATCCTGCCTGTCCTGACCTTACAAGTAATGAAACAAGGGCTCGAGGAGAAGCTGTGGCCTGCCCAGGGTCCAAATCATGATTGGAAGTAATATACTATTATTAATTGAACGTGTGTGTGTGTGTGTGTGTGTGCGTGTGCGTGTGCGTGTGTGTGTGTGTGTGTGAAACTCGGCTCAATTTCTGAAACTCTACAGTCCTGCTGGGGCACAGGAATCTGTGTGGAAAGTAAGCAATTCCAGATAGTCTCAAGTGTTAGAGAAAACCATGTACTGCCGTGGGACTCAGCCCAGAGCCTGAATATAAGGATTCAAACCACGGTCCCACCAATGCCTTACGCACACAGTCACATGTATATGACTTGAAGGTATTAAAACTCAGTTTTACTACATGAAACTATGGTAAAAAAAATTATATAGAATGTATAGGCTTTGCTGTAGATGATTTGGAAAACTAAAGTGCTAGTCTGGCTGGGCCAGGGAGGTGGGTCAACATGTAAAAGCTCTTGCCATGAAAGCCTAATTAAATGACTTTGATCCCTGGAGCCCATGTAAATTTAAATGGAGAAAATCAACTCTATTAAATTGCCCTCTGACCTCTATACACATGCCTTAACACGCATACAAGTGTGCATGTGCGTGCATGCGCATACACAAACGCCACACTCACTCATTCACTCACATACTCACACACTCACACACTTAATTAATAAAACAAAAAGTTTAGAGGCCTGGACTGAAGACACGGAGCCTACTTCCGCTGTCTCAACTCTCCCTGTTCTACCCGGCTACCCTTTCTCTCCGCTCATCTTGCCTTCCGACTATTCTGTCTTTGTAGGGCAGAGAGTAGTTATTGATTGGCCCGGAGACAAAAGCTAGGGGAACTCATCCATCAGGGATAGGTTCTAGGAGACCCAGAAGATTCTAAAGTCTGAGGATGTACAAGCCCTTTATGTAAAATAGCGTAGCACTCACATATACCCTGCATAAGTATTCGCACATGCCTTAAACCACCTAAATTCCTCAGTTAGCCAATGTAACGTATTTATGCAGCGTTCGCTTCATGAATAATTGTGATTCTGTATAGTCTGGAAGATGATGATAAGACATAAGGTTCCGTACACATTCAACACAAATGGAATCATTTTCCAAACAGTTTCAATCCAAGGCCGGTTGAATTCAAGTATATGAAAACAAACTTAGAGAAGCTTGTGATTGGGCAAAAAGAGCGTGAACCCTGTATAATGTATCATTTCACATGTAGGCTCTCAGCTGCATTCTAAAGCTTGAACTGGATGGAGTTTTTTGCCCGAAGAATAAAGCTTGCTGTCAGAGTGAGCATCAAGACAATTATGTATTATATTATATTTTATATTATATTATATTATATTATATTATATTATATTATATTATATTATATTCAATGGTCAGCTACTTTGGTGGCTTGATTACAGTTGGCTCTCTGGTGTGGAATGGAGGAGACCTGATGAAGTCCGTCCCTTTCCCTTTCCTTCCCCTCAGCCACAATACTCCCTGCCCCCACCCGCCCCCATCCGCCCTCTGTCACTGGCACTAGGAACACTCTGTGCTAATCTAACACTTTACAGGGAAAACAAAGCCCAGTGGAAAATGAAACTGCCATATGGTCTCAACTGCAGCTCAGAGCTAACTGACAGACCACCTTGTCTTGTTTCAGCCCCAGGTGTCTTCCGCCATCAGAGGCACCTTTCTCTTTAGCTCTAGAATGTTGGGGTCGGTGGTGAGTTGAACTCCAAACCTCAGCAAACTGTGGACACAGCCAGAGTAAATAGTCCATCGGTTGTGTTAACCTCATTTGTTAACAACAGTGTCTTACATGCCAGTGCAACCTTACCAAAGAGAGAACTTCTGCTTACCCAGGCAAGAATTTCAGTTGAAATCCCTGTGCATTTCCTAGTATGAGACAAGTCGTTTTATTCTTCTGTGCTCCACCCCCCTCTTCACTCATAAATGCTACTTTCTCTCTTTAAGTTTACAGGTGTTATTTTCCCCAAAGAGCATCCTAGCTCTCCTTTCCTAAGCCACGTGCTCCACCCCAGCATGCCTGTTCCACCATCTCCTGCCCCGCCCTGTCCAACGATGCCTCAAAGGTGTCTTTGTCGCTACTGGTCTACAGTTAAATGATCATTTCGGTGCACTGACTAGAAGCACATTGAGGGAGGGACTAGTGTGATTTATTTTACGCCTAGGATACCCAAGTGGGATTAGTAAATGCTTAATAGAAGCTGCTGACATTAAGTTGTGCGGAGTCAGTTCTCCTGGCTTGTTCCTGTTCTTTACTACACGTCTCATGGCTTCAACTTTGAAATGCTTCCCTGCTGTCATGTGTCATGTTCCGCAGGCCATCTCCCCTTTGGTTTAAATGCTTGTATGATGATTCCCAAATGTCTGTCTCTGTCATGGACCAGAACCCCCTGACTCATACGCCTTACTGCCTGTGGACTGTTTCCAGCTGGGATTTCAACATGACCTCAGGCTGTACGTATCCAAAATGAACTCTTTCACCATCCCTCTAAATGAGCGATCCCAGTGCCCTTGGCCATCTCCAGCCTTCTGTCCCATGCTGGTGTCTCTGGTTGTCTCTCTCCTGTTAGAAAATAATGTCCCCAAGAGAAGAGACAATGACCACCAAGTTCCTGGAGAAGACTATTTGAACCTAAGACATCTGGACAAATCGCACAAAGCAGTATTTCCAAAGAATACCTGCAAAACTAAGGGAAAAACATTCCGACTTTCACGTGTTAATGGGCCAACCCTCATTTTTTTCCATCTATAACTGGGTTTTGGCAACCTTTTCGGACCCAACATGACCCAAGGTCAGCTGTTTCTGCCACTGACCTGTCCTTACCCAAGGAAGACAAGAACAAACAACTAAGCTGGTTTATAGTATACATGTGGCTTTATCGCCATTTGCGGTATGCATATTTTGGCGGAGCCTACACTGAAGGCACTGGACATGTCTATGCTCAGCCCTAGCCTCCAAGCCTGTTGGTCTGCCCACTGTAACATACCCATTCTTCTAAGCATCTGTCACTATAAATCTCTACAGTGGTGGTATTTTACAGAGGAAGATCCCGTCTCTTCCACCTTCTGAGCCAGCTGAATGCAGTTGACTTCTTTCAACTACTTGGTGCCTCCATTAAAACCCGTAGCCTCTGTCAGAATCTCAAACACACTCCAAGTAGAAACCTACATTAGATCTGCTACCTTCCCTCCCTGTTCCTGGGAGAGGGAAACTTGATCTATGGCTCTATAGTACAGTGACCAGCAGCAACCCTCACTTGACCCTTCTTGACCTCTACTTGGGAGAAACTGCATGAACTCCCAAATACAATCTTCAGTTCTCTGAGGTGACATCATTCCTATAGGAAAGAAAAAATGCTGGCTTGTCCTATGGTGTCATTCACACACCTCAGCTGTGATGCACATGACATCAGAGTTATTGGGTAACTCCATTTGCCACTGGCTCTTCCTTCCACGTCTCCTCCTCCTCCCCTGCTGTCATGAGGAGAGCAGGGTATTGAAGGAGCTGCCATTCTCTTTGGCCTGGGAAGGAATCTGTTTAGAAGGAAGCTGTACTTTTCCTCTTGAGGTCTACATGTTAATGCCTGGACACACTGATCAAGCACCTTGGTTCTTCCGTGGTACATCCTGGAGCAGATGCTGTGAGTCAGCAGATAAAGTATTCAGTAACTGACAGTGAGTGTAGTCTGCAAACACTGAACTGTAGGATCTTCCAAGTGCTTCCCCTATGCCCTTTCCAATAGTCTTAGTTCTTTGTAGGGCCTCATTATTTCCCATGATCCCCCCTACCCCACCTTCAAAGAAAGAAAACACAGTTCTTTATGATAGGCGTAATTTCCTAACATGACTAACATGACTACTAAGCAGCCACATTGCCCAAGCTACAAGACAAATAGATGCCAATGATTCATGCACAGTGGGAGAAAAATCAAAATCAAAAAAGGATAACGGAAGATCAGGTATCCTAGGTTCCCTTCTGCCACTGGGATAAAACACTCTGTCAAAAAGACTTGAGGGAAAGGAGTTGGTTTGATGTACAATTTCATGTCATAGTCTATCATTTTAGAGGAAGTCTAGGAAAAACTCAAGCAGCTACCCAAGTCACACCCACCATTTAACAGTAGAGATAAATGAATGCACCTTTGATACCTGCTTGCTTACTAGTTTTCCTCATCTAATAAGATTCAGGGCCTAGCCTAGGGAATGACATCACCAGTTGTAGGATGGTCTTCCTACTTCAATTAACATTCAAAACAATCCCCACAGATATACCCACTCGTCAACTCGGTGTAAATAATTCCTCATTGAGACTTTTTTTGTTTGTTTGTTTGTTGGACCACTCAGAGCTCCCAGGGACTAAACCACCAACCAAAGGGAAGAATACATAGCTCCAGCTACATATGTAGCAGAGGATGGCCTTATCTGCCATCAGTGGGAGGGGAGGCCCTTAGTCGTGTGGAGGCTTGATACCCCAGTGGGGGGAGGGGCTGCTAGGGCAGTGAGGCAGAAGTGGGTGAGTGGGTAGAGGAGCACCCTCATAGAAACAGGGGAGAAGGGGGATGGGATGAGAGGTTGTGGAGGGGAAACCAGGAATCGAAATATCATTTGAAATGTAAAAGAATAAAATGATTAATTTTAAAATGACTCTTTTTTTTTTCCAGGTGACTGTGGATCCTGTCAAATTGACAATGAAAACTAAACTTAATACCAGGTGACTGTTTGTTCCAACTGTCTGTGTTAGGGGGAAGTTGAAAGGCTCAGCAAAGGTGATCATCTCTTGTTAGTGTCAGAGCCAGAACAGAATTAGTTCTTCTGTCTTTTCATGCAGTTCTCTTAATTTTATAACCAAGCCCTCCCATTCCCATAAGATATAGTCCATCTTCCTTAATTTGCCCAAAAAGAGAAACAATTAAAACAGAATAGTAGGTCACAAAGGTAAAGTCCCATGACACCTCTGTCCTAGAAAGGGAAATCAAGTACCTGCCAACCTGTATCCCTTCTCTGCTAACTAATATAGGTGATGACACTTTACATACATGTTCAAACTACAATTCCCTTAACAACATAATTTCATTCTCTCCTCCTTTAATAACTCCTAACCACACACACTGTCCAGGCCCCAGCTTCTTTAAAGTTTAAATAGCATCAGCCCCATAGAGGATATAGACAGAAAGTTCTTTCTCAGACAATGTCTATAGCTAAACCTTCTCCATTAATACACCAACCAGCCAGCTTTGTCCCAGAAAGAACTCCATCTACCCAAGTTTAGACCAAGGACAAAGAATGTTGTGTCATTGCTTGGTCCTCCTTAGATAGAACCCTAGCCTATGGTGGCTATGATGTTTCCATTAGACTCTCCCGGGTTCTAATGAGGAAAATGCTGGAGAATAGGGGATCACCCCAGGAGCTTGTGAAGTTCAAAACTGGCCCTCAGAAGAGCAGATTCTAGAACCAAGTAGAACCCAGCCATCAGGAGCCATCCTCTGACACTTGTGCACTCTGAATGGGCATGGGTTCCTCAGGCCAAAGGACCCCCACTTTCCATATAGGCTGTGGGCTGTGTCTCTGTGTCCTTCAGGTTGGTTCAAAGAAAAATGAAAGTAAATAAACCAAAAAAATAGACTCAGTGAACTCCTTGGAACACACACAGGAAATGTGAGCATGAAGAGTTAGGGGTCAGGAAGTGATCAAATATGTATTTATAAACCATGCTTGGAGTTATACCGTTCTGCCAGAGGCTTCCATCAACTCTCCAGTGTATGCTTCTATAGGTTCCCACACTTAGTCCAGGGAACTTGTCTCCTCTTCTTTCCCAAGCACTACCCCTCTGATCAGCTCTTCACTCTTTGAGACAACATAATATTCCACTCTCTTTCCCACTAATAAAAGTCTCCACACTCTTCGCAGGTGCCTCTGGGGTCTGTTGCTCTGGTAGTCTCTCTCTCTCTCTCTCTCTCTCTCTCTCTCTCTCTCTCTCTCTCT
>NW_021604617.1:11742224-11766707 GCF_004785775.1 Grammomys surdaster
CTCTCTCTCTCTCTCTCTCTCTCTCTCTCTCTCTCTCTCTCTCTCTCAAAATCACTATATTTCTTGATTTTTGAGTTTCAATACTTCCACAGATATGCAGGCAGAAATGTCATGCATATGTGCTATCCAAGATGGAGGGGCTGTTTCTGAATACAGCTTATATTAGCCCTGAGGTCTTTTCATTATGATCTATTGATCTATTCTGACTTATTTATTCATTTATTTATTTATTTATTTATTTATTTATCAATCATTCAGAAGGAGTCATGGCACATACCTCAGGCTGGTCTCAATCTCTTGGCAATCGGATGTCTCAGTCTCCTGGCTCCTAGGATAACAGGCATGAGCTACAATGCCTGGATTTCTAATCTAATTAAAATCAAATAAATTAATAAATAACATCTTAAATAAGTTCATAAATAAGTTAATCTCCCTGTATCCTTCCATGGGAGAATGTTGATTGGTGTTAGCATGTTGTAAACCACTGATTTGAAACTGTAGTGACTGGCAGAGTAGTGGTCTGAATGACATGATGCTCTGTGTGTGTGTGTGTGTATGTGTGTGTGTGTGTGTGTGTGTGCATGTGTCGAAGCCAGAGGGCAACAAGTATCTTCCTTTGTCCCTTCTCACCTTACTTTTTGAGATCTCATCTCTCCCTCAACCTGGAGTTCTCTAATTCAGCTCAACTGCCTGGCCAGTGAGCCATAGGGATCCACTAACTCCCACCCAGCCCTCACTCCCAAGGAAAGGGGTTAAATATGTCTATCGGGGTGCCTGGCTTTTATATGGGTGTTGTGAATCAAAAATCAATTCACCCACTGAGCCATTTTCCCAGCTTCTCTGTGGCAAGATTGAAAGCAAACAACAAAACCTATGTCCACTGCATCAACTCTTTATTTCTAAACTTATACTTTGGCAAACAAGTGGATTTCAGTAATAGAACAGCTTGTCCTCTGACTCCATAGTTCTGACAGGCTGACATGGTCTCCATTTCTGTTCACAGTGGATTGTATATTAGTGTGAATTAATGTAGGCCTGGAGTTGAAGATTCCATATGAAAGAGCAATAGGGGATAGAGGTTACAGGCAGGCAAGTAGGTCAAGGGGTAGGATTTCAAAACAGATTTTGAAGGTGCCTGAGGGCTGGCACGCCATTTGCACATAAATTCATCCCCTTCCTGCTACCTCTCTGTGAGATCTCTAAAGTCACATCTGCTGGCCATTCTGTAGCTGGTACTAATTTTCTAAGTAACCACCACAAGCTACCTCCTTCTTAATAGCCTACTTGGGAAAAATCAATTAAATGAGAAGAGTCCCCTGTTGTTCCACACCTCTCTGGTTTTTGTTCTTCCTGTGGTTTAGGACAAAAGCATTTCCTGCTCCTGATGACCTTCTTCCTCCTCCATGGCTCTGGGTCCCTCATCCTCTCTAGACACTAGAGGCAGTCCCACCAGTGTGTTCTAGAATGGCTCTTAACACTCTTCCCTAGACACAAGCCTGTTCCTCTCCCCTGACTCACTACAGCATTCCTCTGCTACTGTCATTGCAAACCTAACCAGAGTCCATTAAGTAGATTTTTGCCCTACTTCTTCTCTGGCTTCATTGTCAGTTGCAAAAAGACAAAGAAGGAACTGGGGAGCTAGCTCAGTTGGTAGAGCTCTTGCCTCATGTATTAGTGTAGAGAACAATTCATCATGGTAGTGAAGTCAAAGCAGCAATTTGAAGTAGCTTGTCAAACTGTGTCTCCCTCGATTAGGAAGCAGAGAACAACAGTCGGTTATGCTCAGCTTGCTTTCTTCTTTATACACAGTCCAGAATCCTAGCTAAGGGAGTGGTGTCACCCACAGTAGGCAGTTTTCTCTCCTTAATTAACCTAATTAAGATAACCACTCATAGGCATGATGAGAGGCCCATCTCTCAGGTGATTATAGATTTTTTTAATAATTTATTTATTTTTTCTCAAATTGTAATTTGATTACGATTATAAAATCAATTCACCCAATTGGGTGAATAACACAGGTGTTATAAACACAGAAAGGCAGGACGTGGGGAAGGGGATGACACTGGAGCGTGGGTGTTCAGGGGGAATACAGATATCTTTCAGAACAGGGTATCGGCTGGGTGAAGGTTCAGGGGACAGGTCACTATGACTCTGCCTATGACTCACTTGTCCTTATCTAAGTTGGTATTGTCTGCCAAGGCTACCTATTTACAAGGTCTATGACTACTCAGGCTGGTAAATTCCCACAAAAGCTGCCTGTTTACAATAGCTTATAGCCATCTGTTTCAATGTTTTTCCACTGAGACCCAAGACTTAGTGTTAGTATACATGTATGACAGGCCTATTGCTGATTTTAGGCCTATGGCTGATTTTAGGCCTTCATGATTATAGATTTTATCAAATAGATAATTGAGATTAACTATCAAAACATATCCACATGAGCTTTTCTTATGACAATGAAACCTCAACAAAATCCCTATTACTAGATGTATGGCCAACCCTACATCTACAAAGAAGTACACTACCATCTTGAGTGAAGTAAAACTGTTTGGGGAGGGGGAGGAGCTCAAACTGCAAGTTTACAGAAATGTAAAAGGCAAAGGGTTCAATAACAAGTCAGCACAGCCTTCTGGTCAACCACAAAAGGGTTTCTGAGTAGTAACAATGGCCACCCCACCCACCTACTCAAGTCTTGGCTCCAAGGCCTCTGCCTTTATGTTCTATTTCTTTGGGTAATGATATACTCTTTTTTTTAAAAAGCTGCTTCAAAACTATGCCACATGCCAGGCACGGTGAAGATGCTTGCTTGAGACAGAAATATGAAAAGGACTGGCCAATGACCCCTCATAACTGTGAACAACAATGGCTATTAAATTCAGTCATGAAAAGTGGCCAAAAATAGGCTAGTTGAGAAGAAGCCCTAGGTCAAGGTTGGAAGTGGTGGTGGTGAAAACAGAAAATAAAGCACAGCTGAGAAACAAATTTTCAGAAGTTTGACTCCATGTGTTTTTAAAAGCCTAGACATGAGAGAGGCTGAATAAAATGAGAGTCTGTGAGTACACCTTAGGGAAACTAGTTAAGAAGGTCTTTGTAGAGAAAAACAACTTTTTTTTTTGGTTACCTCTTGCGAATTATTTAAGTAAGTATGTAATAACACATAACTTCCAAACTGTACACATGTTAGTAACTCACATTTGGAATAACTCATTTGTTTTCATACTGAGGTAAAGCATTAGTCTCTACTGGCTTGCCTATAAATCACCTGAATCCTTTGCATTCACAGACGGAAATCATGTTTACATGGCCATTACATGCCATTGCTTACATGGGTATACCACATGGGTATGGTGCCTACTTCGTTCACCATTAAGGGGAGTTCTGAGACAAGAACGGACCTTGCCAGCATCCTTTTAATCAAGCTGGTAAACACAAAGGTGAATTGTCCTGAGCTCTAGCCTGGCCCTAGATTTTTGAGGCAGGGTAAGAAATTATAGGGAAGGGTGTTCGTGGAGGCTGTTACTGCTCTTTGGCATGACCTAGCATTGTGAAAATTGATGTCTGGCCCTGTGGAGATTGCCCATCCTGCCACAGCTCTGATAACAAACTCCAGCACAAGAAAGAGGCTGGGTTTCCAAGTTGAGGACTTTTCCTAATTACATTGTCTTTGATTTATCAGTGTTCACCTCTCGGGACCATGAAGCTATTTTTGGAATCGAAAGTTAGTACACAAAACACCGCTACAGATCAACAATTACAGGACTCTTCCAGGCCCACATCTCTCCAGCTTGCCTCATCTGACCTGGAATGCTGAGATGGGAAAGCCACTTATATTTCTAGTCTTTCCACACAAATACACACACGAAGGTATAGCTATAGATGTGTGTGTGTGTGTGTGTGTGTACATCTGAACCTCATATACACTCAAACTTCACAATGTAATTGGAGGGAAGGAGGTAGAAGATACATACATAATTATGTATCATGAAAGATTTTGGCATATTTAACAGCTAGACCAGATCATTTCTTAAATTCTCCTCTTTTTATTGATTTGGCCTTTTCGTCATCCCACTCCATCTCCCAAAAAGCTAGGAATTGAACCCAGGGTCACACAGACATTAGGAAAATGCTTTAGTACAGTTACATCCTATGGGATACCCTCCTAGTTCCATTTGAAAATATAATTTTCTTGACTATTTAAATTAAAAAATATTAACTGAAAAGGAAAACATTTCCCTTTAGAATATTAAGCAAGTGAAAATTTTAAGTATGAACTTTGTACTTATCAATGTTTAAACACAAACAAAAACTCTTAGGGTCACATAGTTATAGAAATGAAGTGATTCCTGCCCAGTTTGTCTTTCCTACCACCATGTTAATATGGCTAGCCACTGTTTTCCGAAAGAACCACATGTAGCCTATCTTGGCCTTGACGACACTATGTAGCCAGAGATGACCTTGAACTTCTGCTTTCTGTGCTTCCTAAATGCTGGGATGGGGGCCACTGTGCATGGTTTACTTGGTGCTGGGATGGAACTGAGTGCTTTGTTCATGTTAGTAAAATACTCTACCCACTAAGCCATGTCCTTAGCTCTGTGGCTTGCTTTTTAAAATCTGTATTTCAAAGGAGGATCTATATCAACCTGCAGGACTTAGAGACACTTGAGACAAGACCCAACACTTCTAACTGGAGTTGAGCCTACTCCTTTTTTGTTGAATCTTTAGTATTTGTACTTATTCATGAGTTTGTGACTCTCTGTGTGTGTACCATATAGTATAGGTAACTACAGAAGACAGAAGACGAGTGTCAGATTTCCTGAACTTGGAGTTAACGGCTGCTGTGAGCTACCTGATATGGGTCCAGGTCCTCAGCTGGAAGAGCATCAAGAGACCTCAACTGCTGAGCCACCTCTGTAATCCCCAGGCATGTAAGATTCAAAGCAACAGATTAGCTGAGTCTTTCTGTGTCAGGGGTCATCATATAAATGAAAATTGTCTGACTTAACTCCAGTATTAAATATCCCTTTTTCTGCCTTAAGATAAAGTCTTACTGGGGAGCCCTGGATGGCCTGCAACTTGCTGTATAGACCACATTAGCCTAAAACTCACAGAAACTTCTCCTGCTGCTGCCTCTTCCTCCTGAGTATTAGGATTAAAGATATACACCACCACCACCACTGGCTACAATATACGTTTAACAAAAAAGACACACATACAATAACGAGGAGCGTGGATAACATTTCAGAACTCACTGATGAAAGTAATTCTCTAAGCTTAGAATAACAAAGAGTTTGATTTTAGCATTGTTTAGAATTGACACCCCATGTTGGTGACCTTTTTCAGTCTTTGGTTCATGTTTCATTTATTTTAAATGAAATTTCACCTGTATTGCACACAGGGCCCCCACCCCACCCTAGTGTCCCCAGTCTTCGTAATAATAAACTCTTCCCACAGGCAGCAGGAACTGAATTAAAGGTCACTGGCTCTGTCTTCATTAGTGTCCTCATTGTGAACTTGGAACAATCCTTTCAGGACACATATACAGGTAGAAGACAGACTTATTCGAGCCAAGTAGAAATGGGGTGAAACCTCACAGAACAGGAAGGCCACATGAATCTTAAGACTCACCAAGGTCTTCTCTCTTCTCCAGAAGAAGTTAATCTTGCCTCTTCCTTTCCCTAAGTCCCCTACTTGCCCCTGACTAGCTCTGTCTGGAAACATCTCCCTAAGAGGAAGGAAAGCATCAAAATTCTCAGTTCTAAGCCCTGTGGGCCACTTTTTTTTCAAAAGTATGGTATGCAGTGTCTGGAGGCAAACAAGCTTTGACTCTCCCTGACCCTGGAGGAAGGAAACAGGAAGTCTTGCTGAGGAACAGAGGTGAAGCAGCCCACTGGGACAGGCAGTCTTCCTACCTCTTGACCCTCTCTGTAATCACGATTGTGGAACAGACTGCCCCAGTGCAGGAGAATTTAATTTTATGTAAGAAACAGACCGCTCACCAGAAGCTGCAGTTGCCTGTATAGGATCAAGCCAGGAAGCGTTCTAACATGGAGGAGAGAGGAGCTTCCAGCCCTCCATCTCTAGTCAGTTGATGGCTTCTGAGGAAGGGAGAGACAGTTTTCTTTAAGGGTGTGGCCCCTGGTAGCTGGACCATGCTCCAACTCATGGCTTCACACGTGAGTATAAAGGCAGCACAAATTGAATTCAAAAACAACAAAAAGAGGATTCAAAGTTGGGATGGGTAGGAGGATGAGGTAGGTGTGGGAGAAGTTAGGGGAAAGGAACAGGTTTGAATATAACCAAAATACAATTCATTCATATATATATATGTGTGTGTGTGTGTGTGTGTGTGTATGTGTGTGTGTGTATATGTGTGTGTGTATATATATGTATATATATATATATATGAATTTCTCAAAAAATTAACAAAAATATTATAAAAGAGCAAGATACAGCCTTGGTGGGAGCTACTGCCCTTGTGTACCATGCCAATCACAGAGTCAGATTTCCATATTCCCTTGGGTTCTGAAAAGGGACCATGTACATCATCATTTTATAGATGATAAAACGCAGAATCAGCAACCAAGGGGTAAGGGTGGAACCCTGAGCCACCTGCTGTCCAAGCAGGTGGGGGCAGCTGTGGCTAAATCCTCTCATGTGTCTAGCACCTGCAGATGCCAGAACACCAACCCTTGGTATACCTTCAGGTACACTGCTGCTTTCTGTGCAGGAGTAAGGGGCAGAGCGTTGTTTGGAGTTAGCAAAGTACAATGTAGAAGTCTATACATGAGACAGTGGTCCAGGACCTAAGAAGAAGCAGTAACTATAGCAACTATAGTACAGGTCACCTTCAGCTTCCCCTCCAGGTCCATCTCTGTCTTTTGGGGTCATGCTCAGTGCCCTATTCTGCATCATTATACCTTCAATAGGGCATGGCTCAGAACGGGGATCAAGCAACTCTCAGGGACAGGCTCCCCTCTTCCCTGCTGACCCTGGGATGTGTAAGGGAGTATTGCAGAAGGGGATATTGCAGGATTCACTCCTCTTGTCTTTGGCCAAGCTGCACTGTAGGAAATCATTCTCCTCAGCTTCTGATCCAGACGGCCTTTGGCCACAGCCACGGATCTTGCCAAGTTCTTACGATACCTCTCCTCACCCTCCTACCTCCATGCCACTTTTTGCCCAAGGAGAAGCCCCTGGGTAGGCTGTTTTTCCATGCTTTAAGTCGCCTATAGACTTAGCTGCTCCACCTCTTCCGTTAACCTGTCACAGTGGCATTTTCCCCCCTGTGAGAGCCTCACTGGAAAAGCAATGCAGACAAGTAAACAGGTAATTTCTGTAATTTGTTCAGCAAAAAACAAGACGTAGACAATACAAGATCGTGAGTATATTATGTTTATCCGAGTATTAGTGGTAGAGACCCCTCTTCCTCCCTTGTTGTGAAATCCTCCCTCTTACCCCTTACCCCTACATAGCCAGTCTGACTAACTCAGACCTCTTTGTGTTTACTTCTTGTGTCTTGTCTCTAAGCCAGGGTCTCTAGTAGCCCAGGTTGGCTTTAAAGTTACCACGTAGCCAAGGATGACCTTGGATTTCTAACTCTCCCATTTCTACCTCCCAAGCGCCAGGGTTTCTGGCATGAAGTTCCTGTGGCTGGTGCAGCTGGAGTTTCTTAACTACATTAAGTAGTTTCATTCTTCAAAGCTAATCACCCACCCAGTGTGTGTCTTGGGGCCTCTCAGAAAAGGGCCCTCCAGAGATGCCTGCTTTACGTCCAGGCTAATATTAAGCATCTTGAGAACCAGAAATGCTTCCTATCAAGAGCTGCTTTGAGGAAACATGATTTTCAGTTTAACTTGTGTGTTTGGGAAAGATGGACATTTGTAACCCCAGAAAACCCACAAAACCAGTTTCAACATTCACCACATAAATCCTTCCCTAGCCAAAGAACATCATTATGGTGGCTTTGAAAGTAGCACCCCCTTGAGCATTTTGGTCAGAGGGCAGCTTTTTGACATTTGGTTCTCTAATTCCACCATGCTAAGACAGGTTTGGTAGGAAGCATCTTTACCCACTGAGCTGTCTTGGCAAGGCCTAAACTCCCTTTTAAAGCTTAAATATCAAAGATTTTAGCTGTTCTTCTATAGCATTCATGCTTCTGGCCTGAAGGTCAGAGATGTCAGAGGGTCTTAGCTCCACCCTTACCCCAAACCTGAAAACAAAAGAGCAGGGGTTGGGGGTGGGGGTAAGGAACACACAGATTCCTTCCCATCCATCCTTCCAACCCTTTCTTGTCAGTGAGCATGGTTTCCTACCCTCTTCCTGCCTTATCTCCTCAGGAGGAAATAACAGCAGGCAAGATGTATTTTCTCTTTGCTAGCAGACCACACTCAGACACACAGACATGTCTCCCCCACTGACCGTCCATTCCACAAAGACTCAGTTTCAAACTCTTCTGGATCATGGAAAGTTGCTTAAACTCACAGCAGCACGAAAACCCTCCAAAGGAACAGACAGCTCCATTCAAGTGTTTATTCTGGGCCACAATTGGCTTCCTGCTTTGCAAACAGAGGTTTCAAAGGACCAATTCTTAAAATTCCAAAGAACCCTATAAGTGACCATATTTTGACTCCTTACAGACCAGAATATCAGAGATATTTGGAATGGGGTTTTATGAAATTACAGAAATGCTTAAAAATAAAAGAAGTGTTTATAGCAAAGAGAATTAGCGATCTTCCTCAGAGGACATTTCTAATTTTAGTGTGACCTGAGAATGATCCAAGAGATTTTTGGCAAATTCCTTGCCACTCAAGAGACTGAGCTTGAAGCGCACAGTGGTGGTTCTAACATGTGTGTGACAGAAGGTGAATTCCATCAGGCTGTGTGTGTGTGTGTGTGTGTGTGTGTGTGTGTGTGTCTTGGAGTGGGTAGGGTCTGGTTACAGAATCCTAAGGCCCACCCCAGACTCTAGAATCTAAAACCAGAAGTGGGGCTGGGAAACTAGCATTCTATTCAGCTCCATGGTGAGTCTACCTGGAAATAGTCATGGAGGGATGGAGGATTGTCGTATTCAATAGTTTCTCATGCAGAAGAGACAGTGATGATGCTTGGTTCTCAGCCTTAGGTGAGGTAACCAGAGTCTCCCGGTGCCCTTAGGAAAATGCTGGTAGTGAGAGGAGCTCTTGAGTCAATCCATCCATGGAGAATCTCTCTTTTCCCCAACACACACACACACAAACACACACACACTCACACACGGAGGGGGGGGGATCTGGCGAATCTCCTTAGTCATTACAACTTCTGTGCTTCTGTTTCCACTTCTAGCTTTGCCTTTTCCTACACCTTACCTATTCTACCGAGTTTTAATGAAACACAATTGACAAGAACTAAAGCTATGTATGGTGTATGAAATGATGAATTTATACGTGAATGTCTTGTATTTTATACATAAATACCTAAAATTAGCTCCCACCTCTGATGCATTGCTTTCCCTTGTCCTTCATGGGCCAGTTCAAGGTCATTACCGCAGGGACCCTCACCGGCTGTGTGCACGCCTCTTCTTCCTTCTGTCTGAGGAGCTAGACTGCCTTGCAAAGATCTATTCTTAGGCTCTCTGGCTTCCTGTAGTATTCCTTTGCCGTCAGTGTTTGCCCACTTTTCAAGTGAGCACTGTGCAATCCAGTGAAGCAGGTGTTCGTGTGTGTGTGTGTGTGTGTGTGTGTGTGTGTGTGTGAATGATCCTTGAGCTGGCATATTATCAAAGTTCTAGAAGAGAGAACTTGGGCTGTGACGCCATACTGCATGGGGTAAAAGGTCTACCACTTATTGACTCTGGAGGTGTGGAAAGCTTTTAATCTCTCCTCTGGTCAGTTTTCTCACCTGTGAAATGGAGGCAGTAGGGATAATTGTGTCATATTAAATGAGTTATTCACTGTGAGTGCTTGGAGCTGAACCTGGTAAGTGTTAGGGTCTCATTGCTAGCAAGGAAGGAGCCAGAAGGACCTAAGATGCTTCTCTGCTTAAACACCTCCAGGTATGCAACCAAATTCCTATTCTTGCTCTCTCCTCTCCCTCCCTCCCCTCTAGCTCTGCAAATCATCTTAGTTCTTTCTAGGTTACTGGTTGGTTTCTTTCTCTTTCTCTGTTTCTTCTACAGTGTGGTATAAGCCCATAGCTAAGATTCCCACATATGTAACCACCTTGAATCACTAATGAATGAGTGAGTATATGCGTTTACAGACGTTCAAGTTTTATGGGTTAGTTTTTGAGGCTAAAATGGAAGCAATCAATTTCAGTCAACTGGGAATATTATCCAAATCCTTAGTGAGGATGTGTCTTAATTTTGAAGACTAATCTCTCATAATAAATAAGATTAAGAGATATGTCTTTGTAACTTCTGAGTCATCTCTCTAGCCCCCTATATTCTTGGATAGTCCGTAAATTACTATGTAGCCCAGGTTGGCCTCCTACTTGCAGTAACCCTTCAGTTTTGTCCTCCCCAAGTGCTCAGACCACAAACCTGTGCGACCATATCTGGCTTTAGTTAAACATTTACTACTTTTTTTAATCCTACCCTTTTCTGAGTCTGTGTGTTCACATCAGTGAGGTGAGGAGCATTTATTCACTGGCTAAGCAGATTTGGGAACCTACTTTGTATGGAGTGGTTTTTTTCCCTGTTTCTCTTTCTTTTCTTTTTTTTCTTTTCTTTTTTTCACCCCTTTCTTTTTTCTTCTATATTAGGCATCAAATCTAGGGGTTTTCACAAACTATGCATTTATTCTACCACCAAGTTATAGCTCCAGCCCAAAATATTATCTTAATGCTTTAAGAAAGAATCCAAGATCATAGAATTTCCCGTTGGAGGAGCCACTTATGCTTTTGTTGTTATTAGTGAATTCCTTTCTCCTCCTCCTCCTCCTCCTCCTTTAAATTTTCTGAGACAGGGTTCTCTGTGTGTAGCCCTAGCTGTCCTGGAACTCTCCTTGAAGACCATACTGGCCTGGAACTTACAGAGGTCCACTTGCCTCTGCCTCCTGAGTACTGGGATTAAAGGTGTGTGCCATCACTGTCCAGCCCTGTCTCTTCCTGAGGACAATTCTCTTCTTAAGAGTATACCAAGCATTTTTGACAAATGTAATATGTCATTTAATATTTATAATATTGTATAAATTAGGTAACTATTTCCACTTCAAAGGAGAAGACTGGTAAAAACAAAACAACTTTTCCAGGCTTAAGGGAAAACAAAAAACTACACAGATTGAAAAAAACATATTGAGAAGGTTCAGGTAGAATCTGAGCCCCATGCCTAGCTCTTGCCACTACATTGTATTGTGTTTCCAGACAGAAAAGTGCCGAGATGTAAATTATGAGCCTAGAGTGCAAATCATGAACCTACTGGTCAAGATTCATTTCTGTTGACGTGATAAAAAATTTGAAGTGGGGGACAACTTAGGCAAGAAAGGATTTTGTTTTAGTTTATACTTCCAGGTTACAGTCTACAGCTGATTACACCATACCTACAGTTCCGAGCAGACAGGAATAAATGCTTGTGTGTTTGTTTACATAGCTGCATGTGTTCAGCCTGATTTCTCCAGTCTTATACAGTCAGGACCCCTTGCCTAGGGAATGGTGCTACCCACAGTGAGCCAAGTCTTTCCACATTCATTCATGTAACAAAAGCAATTTTCTACATGCATGCTTAAAGGCCAAGCCAATGTAAATAATTCCTTATCATGTCTATCTCCCCAGGTGACTCTAGGGCTATGCACATCTGCCCTGAAGAATACATGGAGGGGCCCTTATGCCACCATTGTGAACAGTCTTCTATGTAGCAGTATATTTCCCCCGCTATATTTTACAATAAAGCTCGGTAATCTGGGAGGAGCTAATGTGAGAGGAGCAAGGAGAGGAAGAGGAGGATCGAGGAGGAAGGAGAGAGATGTAGCAGCCATGGAGAACCACACATGGGTCCAGAACAGTCCTGGGTAATGATTTATATTTTAAGGTTAGATATTGGGAAACAACACTAATTGTGTGGAGAGAAAAATGTGTTTGCACACATGTGTGCAAATGAGGGGAGGGGCACGTAGTTTGTTCACGTGTCCTGATACTGAGAGAATTCCAGTCAGTGTTTCTGGAGAGCACAGAAGAGCCTCAATGAAGATAAGGAATCACAACCTTCTAATCCTTCCTGTCCTTAGTTCAGACAACTGTCTGATTTCTTTGCACCCTCATCTTGCATGAAAGGGTGTGCCTGCCCATAAGCATATAATATGCTCTAGAAATTTCTAGAACTTCTGCATCTCCTTTGTCCTTAGAGGTGTTTCAGAAGTATGTTTAGTAAATCATTCTTATCCAATTAAAAGATCTTTCAATTTTCAATGCCTCTGTTTTAGTCAACAAGCACACTCTGAGGGTGGGGAGGGGAGAATCAACTATCATTTGAGAAGAAACTGAAATTGAATTAGCAGTTTTCATAGATACGAGTATTATGATAAAGAAAGTAGTAATCTTATCAGGTCTAACAACGATATGGTGAGTGGATATAACTGTGAATGAACATTTGTTTTCTGCAATGTATTATTATGTATTACTTCTTCTCCACTGACCTATGTGCATGCAGGCACGATCACATGTGTGTGCACACACAAGCACATGGACATGCATGCATAAGTACTGGCATGTTGCAGGTGCACACAGAGCTGAAATGCCTAAAACTTTTTGCTTTCCAGTGTAGAGTTTTCTAGGTTTTTTTTTGCTTTTTTTTTTTTTCCACCTAGGAAGAACCACCACGGGGCACCAGCAGGAGAGGGTTAAGTAGGAATCTCTAGTAATGCCTCTACTTGTTCTTTGAGGAACAACAAAGAAAGGAAGCAAAGCCTCTATGGAAGGAAATTCCCAGGCCACACATGAGCATTTGCAACCTGCCCTGTGAACCCCTGAGGGGTGTCTGATAATAAACACTCGGCCAACAAAACAACCCAGAAAGGCATTTTTACAAGTATTCACCATGGGGCTAGAAAACATTTTTCTGCATCTTGGGGACCTGGAAGGGCCTGGACAGATACTTGCTGACAAGGCCCAGATATCCTAGCCCTACACCAAGCTGGTGTTTCTACATACAGGTCCCTTCTGCTTCCTGAGCCTTTGACTGTGCTGGGGCTGAGGCTGGGCCTTGAGCCACTGGAATTAGGATCACAGATGGAGACAGGGCAGGGCAGGCATGGAATGCTTCATGTGGACCCAAGACCCACCTTTTCCTCTCCCATGAGACCCACACACAAGCCAGGGCACTGAACCTTAAAACAATGCTGTACAGACCTTCCTCAGGAGTGTGGATGGAGGGATTAAAATATAAAGCACAATGAAGCGAAACCAGGTTTTGGGGTTTTTTGTTTGTTTGCATGTTTGTTTTTTGAGTTTGAACATGTAGGTGCATGGATGTGTGCATGTGTATACATGAACATACATGTGGTGGCAAGTTTGCCTGTCATTCCTCAGAGGGTGTCCATGTTGGTTTTTTGAGTCTTTCATTTCCCTGGAGTCCACCAAGTAGGTTAGGCAAGCTGGTCAGCAGAGCCTCAAAGAGGGGCTTGGCTTTGCTTTCCCAGCCCTTGGACCATAAAGATTCCACCACACCCATCTTTTTATGGGGGTCCCGGGGACTGAAACTGGTGTTCTCATGCTTGCAAGGCAAGCATACCACTTCCTGAAGTATCAGTACAGCCCAGGTTTCAGGAAGTTCTGAGAGATCTCACCATGTGGCTTGGGGTAGCCTGGAACTCTGTGTGTAGAACAGGCTAACTTTGAACTTGGAGAAACACTCCTGTCTTGCCCTCTTGTGTTAAGATTAAAAGCATGGTGCAGCATACTTCTAATCCCAGTACTAGGAAAACAGAGCCAGTCTGATCTATAAATTGAGTTTCAGGACAGCCACAGCTACACAGGGAAGCCCTATCTGGGGTGAGGGCTGGGGGCATTAGAAGCATGTGCCATTACACTCAGGCAGAGTGGCATTCTGGACCTCTTTGTCTACAGTAGTTAAAAAAAAAAGTATTGGAAGCTGGATATTAAATACTTTCATCAGAATTACTTATAAGGAACGTTTAGCAATGTGGAATCAAACTGTAAAACCTTAAACAAACGTCTAGTAAAGGTCTGATAATTTATAATATAGTAGCTTATTTGTCTCCAAACTAATAAGACATGAGACCCATCTTGACGATGACTAAGTCAAAGCCTACAATAATAACAAGTGGTTCACTAGCTGGTATTTGCAATGGTAAGTACCCATGCATGCATGTGTGGGTGGTTTGTGCGCTCTTATGATTTTCATTTGCCTGTAATATGCTTCAAAACCCCTTTGTTATACAAGGCAACCTGTATCTTCAAATGCCGTTTCTATCTCAAAACTCCATCAGAATCCAGCATCCAGCACTGGTGAGGGGTAAAGCCTTGGCTGCAAATAGGAAGCAGACCTTGAATTGCCATCACCGGTGTCTGAGATATTTTTAGATGGAAAAAAAATCAGATCTATCTTCTCATTGCGTTTGCCCAGAGTGAAGGGCGACCTCCATCTTGACCCCCTGGCACTCAGGATCACATTGAGTTGACTGTGGAGGAATGACAGCGTCCATGTTTCCCTCTAGATGGGGTTAACAAGAGTCTCTGCTCAAGCCTCCTTCTGCCCTTTGTACTTCAACAATGGACGGAAACACAGCCTTGTTAGAGGAAATTCCCAGGGCTGTGCTTCGGACATTAGACAGTTGCTTTGCTATGCTGTGTAGCCAAAGTTCGTCTAAAAATAAACACATAGGTCTTCGAAGGTTCTATAATGTGGACCTGCACCATTGATTATATTTCAAAGGGATTTTAAAAGACAGTCGTTTTCAAGAAAAGCAAACCTAGGGAAACCTGCAGAATCAACTATATTGTGCCTCTGTTTCTGCCTGAGAAGCTCTGGCATTGTTGGTGCTCTTCTGTAGAAAGGATGATTGCCATTCTTTTTCCTTCTCCTGGGTTCCCGATGTGAGGCTGGAGGAGGCAAAGGTGTGCTTCCATGCAGCCCAGCATCTTTAGAAGGATGTGAGGGGTCCTAAACAGACTGCAAGAGGAGCCAGTTCTCCTGAGTTTGTGAAGAATCCAGTATTAGCCTAGAATTTTTAGATAGCCTGAGCCCACATAGGCTGATCCTTACATCTCTAGAAATTTCCAAGTTGTTAGCTGGCAGAGGCTGTGACCAATGTGGTCCTATTTGCAAGAAGAAAAGACAGATGGAAGGCTGGAGAACTTGACATTGGAGCCGGCAGCCAGCTCCAGCCAGCTCTCTTCTCTCCCTAGAGGTCAGACACCCAGCTCACAGCATCAGGGGAACATAGAGCTGTTAAGCTTCAACATGTCTCAGTTAGATTTCTGAGGGCTGAGAACACACATCCCTGCAGGAATCCTTCGGTTTCGGAGTTAGAAAAGTGGCTTGTAATATTTGCCCAATTTTGTGTTGACTGAAAATGTCTCCAAACACGGCAGTTTCCCATCAAATAAGAATGTGTTTGTAACCCAAGGACCAAGCCACAATCAACTTGAAGAGTGACCCAAGAGCAGTTTAGGGTGAATTTTTCCCTTCTTCTTTGTTCTCGTTTCGTTTTTTGTGCTTTTTCCTGGAAGCCCAACTTAATCTATTGTTGTAAAGATTCTATTTTTAAATTATGGCAGCCAAAAGCTAAGGCTAGAGAGTGAAAAGTCAGCTCACGTCATTCCAGGCTAGTGATTTTCTTTTTCAGTTCTTTATCTGGTGGCTTGGATTAGGGCACTGACATCATGAGACTCTCAACATTGGGAAGGGACCTTGGAAGTCATCGCTCAGACCCCACCCATTCAGTCATCCCTTTGGGAACACCCTGACCGCTGGTCTCCTAGGGTGCTGGAATGCTGCCCAGGACAGGGTGTTCCCCAACCACCACCCCCGCAAGACAACTCACCCATTTTTAGACAGTTCTGATGGTGGGTAAATCCTTCCACATATTGATTTGCATTCTTTTACCCTATAACTTCTATTCTATGATCTGGTGGCCTTCTTTTTTCCACACTGGTGACAATTTGAGTAATTGGAGGCAACTTTTGCATGCTACAACATGTAGCTTTTCCTTCAGATACCCGAGTGTGTTTCTGATGTTCTGTAGGAGAGCCTTTTCTCAGTTTCGTCATCTTAGTCTCTTTTAAGATCTGGGATAGTGCTTTTCCTTGGTGTGACTGGGTGTATTTGCATGCTCACACACCCGGAAGCTGGCATCAGGGTGCCTCCTCCATTGCTCTCTGCCTTATTTTTGGACACAAGGTCTCTTCACTGAATCTGGAGCTCCCTGGTTAGGTTACATTATGAGGACAGGAAGCTCTGGACATCCACTTATCTCTATGCTGCAACCACCACTCCCCTGCCCTGCCAGGACCAAGATTATAGATGTGCACTGCCACACCTTCCTTTTATGTAGGTGATAGAGATGCAAACTCAGTCTCTCAAGTCTGAGTGACCAGCATTTTACCCACTGTGCCATCTCCCCAGTTCTGCAGTATAGGTCAGTCAAGCAACTTGTTACATGTGTTAGCTAATGAAACTTTTCGCCTTGTGTGTTAGAACATATTTTCGGAAACAAAATCAAGATTTAGCAAGGTACGATAATTTCCTATTGAGGGACGTAACAAACAAGGAATTTAAAACTGCCTCTGCCTCTTTTTACCCCCCCCCCTCACAGCAGGTTCTGATTAAAAAGGAAATGTTGAGGTAGGGTGAAATGCTGCTCCCCTGGAATTCCTAGAGAGGGGCAGGAGGACCAAGAATTCGAGGTTATTCCATCTTCATCTAAAGAGTAAGATGGGAGCCAGCCTGGGCAGCATGTTGTATCCCTGTCTCTAAAGAGGGTGATAGAAGAAGACGAGAAGAAAGAAGGAAAGAAAGGGAGAAGAAGGGAAGGATGAGGGGATACTGTATTATATAAACTGAGGTTTCAACCATAATCTAAGTATGGCCATCCACCTCCCATGCAGGTTAAAATCCTTTTGGTGGCTGCCACTGTTGCTTATTACTGATAGACCTGACTGGAAATGTGAGTAGTTAGAGAAGATCTGAAGGAATGTTGTGCAAAGGCACAGGGAGTGAGAGGTTAAAAAAAAGCATGACCAACGGGAAGGAAGAGGAAATTCTGGATGTCCAGGAGGTATTTATTTAGAAACTTCATGTGGTAGAGGAACAAGAAAAAGAGGGTTAAAAGACAGAGGATGAAGTCACTTGAGAAGGTCTAAGCAGCTTTGTGTCATCCTAAACCTAGTGGTTGGGTCTCGGCACACATAGAAGGTATTGTTTTCCTTGCAGCTTCATTGGAGATGTTGCTATGTGGTGCCCTAGGTAAATTACAAAGGACAATATGAAAGTCTACGGCTGGAACTAATGGCAGATTCCCTTAGGACCTTTTGGTGACTTTGCCTCAGAAAACTGCAGCTCATTGTCCTTCAAATTATCAAGAGAGGTGGGAACAGCTCAGTCGGTACTGGGCTTGCCTGCTTAGCATGCATGAACCCTGGGCTCCATCCCTGGTACAGCATATACTGGGTATGATAAGGGTGGGCGTGTAAGCCCAAGGCGAGGAGGTGAAAGCAGAGGAACCAGAAGTTCAAGGTCATAGTTCTTGGGATCATAGTTCAAGGCTAGCCTGGCATAACATTAGACCCTCTCTCAAAACAATCATGAGCCAATGTGAGAGCAGAAGCTCCCAGATCTCTGTTCACTGAGCAAAGCTAAGGCATCCCTGTTTACCAGTGCATAAACTCAAGGCTCAGCAAAAGGTTATAGACCCAAAGTCCCCTGGCAAGGCAGCCACAGGTGCAGGTGGTATAGCCAGAGACCTCAGAACACGGTACAAGTCTTTCTGCACGATCACACTGTATCAAAGCTCCTGATGCCCTCATTTGCATGTGTCAATATTTGTTAACCATCAGATCTCTTTGTCTGTTGCCCTCCTCCCCTTTTAGCCTTTGTAGGAGAGAGGGTGAGATGATGAAAGGTCCTCTGCTCAGGCTCCCATTGTTACGCTTGTCATCGTGTTCCTAGCACACAGCCAGCTGACCGATGGGGAAGGTGTTCAGTACATACGGCTGAGAGAGCAAGTCTCTGACCTAGTGTGGTGGAGAATAGAGAACAGGGATTAGAAAGATGAGAGAGGCTAGCTATCCAGAGAGATGTGAAGACTTCAAACATCCGCACGGTTCACAGTGGAGTATCCTCAATACACTTGATAAATAGCTGAATCCATAAAGACTCAGATCATAAGAGTAGGGGGAAAAATCTTTGTTCCTTCCTTTCTTCCTTTCTTCCTTCCTTCCTTCAATTAGATAATACTAATTGAACACAAGCAGTATGTCAGACATGCCGAATGCTATGAATTTAGAAATAAAACACCAGCATCTAGTCACAGATGAGAAAACCGATAGCAACTAGCACTTTGGATGCCATAAAATCATAGACCCAGGGTGCTGCTTAGTAAGGAGTAGACTGAATGTGGGGGCATAAGAGTAAAACTAAGGCTGTAATAGGTAATTGGGGAGACGCTGAATGGGAGTATCCAGGCATAGAGAGCAGCACACCCAGACATAGGTGGGCAGCAGAGCGATCACGTGATAAGGGAAGTGGCACTAAGTACAGTTGGAAAGTCAGGTTGTGAGAGGTGAGGCTGGCAGGATATTATGAAGCAGTACTGGAGTCACCTGCCCTCCCCAAGGCAGGACGTCACAAACACTTATCACAACCTGGATGATACACAGATTCAGTGAGTCTGGCAAAGAGATTGGGGGTAGAGGGAGTTGCATTTCTACAGAAATGTATCAGGCATCTTAAGTGATGCCTGTTACAAATGGTCCCTGGTATCCCCTGAGGTAGCAGCAATACAAGCAGCAGGGTGTCTGTATTCAACATAGTTTGGGAGAAGAACTACAAAATTGCAGTTGCCTTTTCCCAGGAACTCTGTAGCAAGATACAGGGAATGAATGGAGAAAGACGATACCAAAACTAAGTTCACAAAGACCAATCAATCAATAAAAGAAGCTAGTGAAAGAGTTCAGTAAGTTGGCTGGTAGTCTTTGAAATCCGTCCAAATACTTCTCCTCAGAGAAAGGCTGATTATAAGGGCAACACGAAACAGTAAAGCTTAACCACACCCCACCCAATTCAGAGCTTTGTGGACTGAATCTGCCTTTCTCTGAGTCTCAGGTGCATCATCATGAATCCCGCTAATATCCAGCAAAAGCATCCAGGTAAAGGAGCCTTGTCATTCCTGCAAGGGATCTCTATACTAAGCAGGTAAAGCCAGGCTTCGTAGCTATCGTTGGATACGTATTTCAGGAAATCTCAGAATGAGCAAGAAAGTTCTGGAAAACAATGCAGATGTCTACCAGATCCCCGAAACAACATATCTGGTTTTGGGTTTGGTTTTCATGTCTAATGCACAGGTATACAAATAAGAAATGCCAGTATTGCTGCTAGCATATTCTCTATCTACCTTGTTATATTTCTAACTCAAAGTGAATTATAACAATCATGGTAGACGTTTGCACCATAGCGAAAAGACAAGTCAGCTCACACATATTTCCCCTTCATCACACAGAAGCCAAAACATATAACCTCTAATGAGACGTTCCTCCAAAGGAAACAAGAATCAGACTTCGTGTTTCATGCACTATGCTGGTCGCTATTCTCTAGCCAAAGGCAAACAAACTCAAAGCAATCAATAATGCCCTCTGCCTGCCACTATTTGCCCACGAAATCTTGTAAGCCAGCCGATCTCCACAAGGCACAGAAGTTGAGTAGAGGCAGCCACAGGGAAGAGTTGCATAGACAGATACCCATCCCTCTGCTTTAGAGGAGTTCGGGTCACATCCAAGGAGACAAAAGACCCCAAGAGCACCTACCTTTCTCTTCAGCAGTGGGCAGCCTCCTGAGATTTCCTTCTATGTGGAAGATCTTCCTGCAGACCTCTGAGGTGAGGTGAAACTCAAGGGTGTCCCATTCATTCAGGCAACCCAAGGAGGGTAGAGTTTCAGTAGATCAGACTTCAGATACTCCCAGGCTCACACCGGCTTCCAGACCTCGGGGCAGAGGTGAATTGTGGGCTGTTCCTCAGTGCAGGAAGAAACTGGGAGGCACCCTGTGGCTGGAGGTGGGGGCGGAGGCTGGGGAAGGGAAGTAATCTGGGGACTGTAATAAATGAGAAATCCTCTCCACATGATTTCCTGTATTTGGTGCTTCTTGCCTCTCACAGGCTCCCGAGAGGGAATCAGAAATTTAAACTTGTTCTTTGGTCACTGAGAGAGGAGAGAATAAATATGTTAAGAATCATGAAAATAAGGGGAAACAGGCAACAGGCGGGAAGCTCATGGGCCACTACCTTTATCTTTAACCAGGTACTCTCTTCCTGAAATTTCCCCAAGTGTTTAACTCTGCAAAAGTCAAGGGTGCCTTCGTCCTCTTCCCCTCAGCTTCTGGCTCTGGCCCAGACATCATGCAGCACAGCAGCAAGTGAGAAACAGGTCAGAACAGGCTCAGGAAGAGTACTTCCCTGCTCTCAGGAGAGACCCAAACTGCTCTGTTTTTCAAAAGGCTTCTGATATTATTAATCTTGGGGAAAAAAAAAACTCCTACCATGTATTAATCTATTTATTAGTCGAATTCATTTCAGGGCTTGCTATTGATGATCTATGATCCATAAATTGCTGTTAGCAGGATCCTCTACATTAGTGGTTCTCAACCTGGGTTGTGACTCCTTTGGGATATATAAATTGGGTATATTAGATTGTTATACTGCAATCCATAACGGTAGCAAAATTACAGTTATGAAGTAACAATGACAATATTATGGTTATAAATTTTATTAAAAATATAAATTTTATGGATGGGGGTCATAGCATTAGAGAGGTTGAGAACCATTGCTCTCTATAAAATGTAAAGCTCATCATAAGCTGAAAAAGAAAGATATTCATCCAAAAGTATAAAAAATATAAGATGACTACCATTGAGCACTCATCCAAGGACAGAGAGGGTGGCCCTCTAAAGCCCAGTATAATTACAAAGAAATCCATCATGCTGGTCCTAGCTATAGAAAGATGGTGGAAATTCTAAGTGAGTTGACTTCAACAGGTATCAAGAGGCTTAGACTTCCCTATTTTGCTCTGTGGTGTGAAGTGTATTAGAAGCTGGTACATGGACAGAAATGCTAAACTGTGAGTGTGAAGAGATACGGACTACAGAATGTCAGGTAAAAATCACACTAGTCGACTGACTCCTTGCTAATGTCTTGGCTTCCTCTGCCCTGTCTCCTCCTGGCTACCAGGAAAATCACCCCTCCGTGTTGTTATGCAAATAATTCACTTAATTAATATCTTTGCCTTATTTTAGATATATGCATATGGAGCTAGACATGGCTCTACAGTTCAAAGTGCTTGCTACCCACATAGTTTCTCTGGAGTGACTATGATATTTCCCCGTGATTAAAATTTTGTACGACCTTAAGAAGAAAAGCCAAACAATTCACCGTGATGCGTAGGCCAATGTCTCCCGCTTTACCTCAAGTCTCCCTTCTGTGTGCCCTGTTTAATCCTCTCTCTCATTCCCTTCTTCTCTACCTCTCTTCCCTTATGAGAATTACTCTATGCGGAATGCAGATTTCTTGTTCCAGCGTCCTTCACCTCTCACGGCTCCCAGAACAGACTCTGATACCTTGGGCCCTGATATTGTTCCCTAGAAACTATGTTTATCTCCGTCAGAAAGCCAGGAAGCCTGTCTAGATGCGCTTGGAAGGAAAGGGATTAAAGTTAGTAAGGGTGAAGGCAAGCACACGGTCATCAAGAGATAATGAGAGAAGGGGGAAGGGAGAAATGGCAAACGGGAGACTGGGAGGGGAAGGAGAGAAGGAACAAATAGGAAAGGGCAGCAGGATGGAGATCATAGCGGTAGGAAGAAGTGTGGGGTAAGAAAAGGTTAGAATAAACGTTAAGGCAGGAGACAGGAAGTCAGGGATTATCACAGGCCTGTATTTCCCAGGGCCAGCATCAGGGCAGGCTCTTTGTGCTTCCGCTTCCGCTTCCGGCTGGACTCCATCTTTCCTCTCTCCAGCAGGCAGAGGGAGGTCCTGGAACATGCCACCGTGGATGCCATTACAGCAAAGAATTAACCTCTGCATTTTTCTTGGACTTGGAGGCATTATTAAAGCCACACGATCATTGTCATTTTATGGTTCAGAACACATCATGACAATCACCACTGGAATTTCTAAGTATGTATTCGGGTTCTTTCCCATGGCTCTCCAGAATCAAGTGCTCATTGTCTGTTTACAAATGCTGTTCATGGCTGAGCAGCTCCACAGGAGGCTGCCTGATTAAAGTACGAGCAGCACCAGACACCAGGGCTTGCAAAGACAGTCAACACATGTGCTCCCTGAGCAGCCAGTGTTATGCGCAGAATTGGACAATTTTAAAGGTTTTTTTTTTAAAGTGTGTGTGTGTGTGTGTGTGTGCACGCACATATGTTGGGAACCTTGGTGTAGAGGCCAGAAGAGGGGTCAAGGATCATATCCCCTAGAACTGGAATTACAGGCTGTTGTGGACCAGCCAATGTGAATGCTAAGACCTAGACTTGGGTTCTTTAGAGGAGTAGCAAATACTTTAAATGCTGAGCCATCTCTCTAGCCCCATAAATGTGCATAGACATAATTAAATGAATTATTTGCATTTTTGTTAATAACTCTCAGCTTGGCTCCTAGTTAGTGGAAGCATCAGAAAAAGCAGTGAAAGACTTTAAAATAGAAAACGAAACAGGACTGTCCTGTCAGCAGTATGTTGGATGGATTCTAGAAGGTCTTTTAGTGGAATCTGTGTGAATCTATAAAAGCCTATGTTTTTTTACTATTGTTGGTCATTGTATAATTCTCATTTTAGAAATAGAAATTCATTTTATTTGGTGGAGTACAGTGATGTACTCACTGCATCAATGCTTATCTCAAGCATTATATTTGGGGTTGTTATAGGGCATTATCCACTTGTGCATACAGTAGCAAATGCAATTCAGCCTTTCTGATCATCTATGTGTAAGTATACCTGTTCCTCGGATTTCTCTTGAGACAGACGTTAGCACTCAACATCCCCCTTCATTCATGAGAAAGAGGCAATGATGGAAGGGGACCAGTGATGGAAGGGGATGTCTCAGTGCGCCCATGCCAAGGCATCTCTTCTCTCTGAGGGACCAGCCACACAACGACGACGACGACATATAGCATAGAATAGACTTTATTCAGGGCATGGGGAGGGGAGCCAGGAGGGTAGTAGAGGCAGAGGGGGGGGTGGAGTAGAGGAGTGGAGGCCGGCCATGACCATGTGGAGAGAGGGGGGAAGGAAAGGGGGAGGGGGAGGGGACAGAGGGAAGCTAGAGGCAAGAGAGTAAGAGAGTAAGAGATTAAGAGAGAGAAGAGGGGGCAAGCATCCCCTTTAATAGTGGGCAGGCCTACCTGGCTGTTGCCAGGTAACTGTGGGGAGGAGCATACCTGGCTGTTGCCAGATAACTGTGGAGGTGTTTAGACAGAATACTAACAGGCAAACTCTGTTGTATAGTTTATTTCATATTAAGGTAAGAATTATGATTTTTGCCATCTTGAAAATGATCTTTGGATGGAAGGCAAATGTTGACAGTGCTAACAGCTTGCTGTTTTAACAATTTCCAATGGCAGGTGGTTTCCTTAAGTATTCTCACTAGTTTTCAATGGTACCTGGGTATATGAAATAAAAACAGGAAATGAACAGCATAGTGATTGTCCAAGGGGAATGACAGGAGGACAAGTGGCCAAATTGGAACCTCCAGCACTCCCCTGTTCTGGCTCAGAGAACAACCAAAGCAGCAAGTGTACGGGGACATTTTGAGGTCAGCGACTGTGGACAAGACTTGTAGATCAGCAAGAGATAGACTGGAACCTTGTAAGATACAGAGAGCTGAGATAACAGCATCGAAAGAAGAGAACAATCCAACGTCCACAGCTCTAGTTCCATACCTCGGGAGTCTCTCTTGTGGAGGCATGCAGAGGATTCCAGCAAACTCTGCTAGGGCAGATATTAGCAAAGCTAGACACCTGAAAGCTTCATATGCCCTCTCCCAGCCTCAGGGCTCACAACCCACTAGATAAGTAGCCTGAATCTGCACAGGGTCTCATCTTATTATCTCCCAGTGACCCCTCAGGGTGTTGTGACAAGACTGATCTTTTCTCCCCCTGTTATGTTTTATGTGCATGAGTGTTATGCCTGAATGTATGTCTTTGCCTACAGAGACCAGAAGAGGATATCAGATCCCCTGAGATAAGAGTCACAGACGTTTGTGAGCTGCCATGTGGGTGCTAGAAATTGAGCCTAGGTTCTCTGCAAGAGCAGCCAGTGCTTTTAACTGCTCAACCATATCTCTCTCTC
>NW_021604617.1:11766807-11767980 GCF_004785775.1 Grammomys surdaster
CTGGATAGATTCAAAGCTGAATTTATATGGTATCTTTCAGTGCTGAGGATTGACCCCAAGGCCATCAACATTCTAGAAAACACTATTTCAACTGGGCCACAGTACCAGCTTTCAGTACTGGGTTTTGTCAAATGTTTAAGGATAGGGTGCTAATCCTTCTCAAACCATTCCATAAAATCGAGACAAAAACAACAAACCAAAACAAAAAACCCTCTTCTTCATTCTGAGGCCGGCACCACTCTGTTACTAAAACTATACAAGACACAAGGACAACAAACTATATACCAGTATTCCTGATCAGCATTGGTGTAACGTTTCACAAGAAAAATAATTGCAAGTCAAGTTGAACAGTATACTAAAAATGTCTTTCATTATGATCAAGTTGGTGTCTTTCTAGGCCTGCAAGGATGGATATACATCTGCAAAACAACAAATACAACATAATGTGTCAAAACCACAGACAAAAATTACAGTCTTCCAATTGATGTAAAATACTACTCAGTAAAATTCAGCATCAAGAGGCTGAGGACTGAGGCTCAGTGCTTGCTGTGCATGCGTAAGGACTTGAGCTTAGATTCCCAGTTCCCAAGTAGAGAGTTCGGGGTGGTGGTTGGAGTATGCTTGTTATCCCAGAAGTGGTAAGCAGAGAAATGTGGATCCTGTGGGGTTGCTGGCTAGACATTCTAGCAAACTCTTAGTTGACAGTGACTGTCTGAAAAAAAATCCCATGAGGAGAGTGAGAGAGAATGATACTTTCCATGGACCTGTGGCCTCTGTGTAAACACATAGGAATACTCATACTTGCATACACACATTCATAATGCTCCCCTTACACATTATGATTAAAGTCATGAAATAAGTACAGAGGTGCTTCAGCATAACAAAGACTATGGATGATGAATCCATAGCCGACACCATATGAAAGAGGAAAACCAAAGCATTTCTTCCAAGATCAGTAATGATAGAGGGGTTTCCACCGCTAACACTTTTATTCAATATATGATTTAGCTAGAGCAATTGGGCAAGAGAGTAAAATTAAAACCATACAACTAGGAAAAATACAACAAATGGGATTGCAATTTAGAGGGGGAGGAGGGAGAGGGAGAGGGGGAGAAGGGGAGAGGGAGAGAGGGAGAGGGGGAAAGGAGGAGAGGGGGAGAGGGAGAGAGAGGG
>NW_021604617.1:11768080-11768847 GCF_004785775.1 Grammomys surdaster
GAGGGGGAGAGGGAGGGGAGAGGAAGGGAGAGGGGGAGAGGGGGAGAGGGGGGAGGGAGGAAGGGAGGGAGGGAGGGAGGGAGGGAGGGAGGGAAGAGGGAGAGGGAGAGGGAGAGGGAGAGGGAGAGAGAGTTCTCACAGCATAGGAATTAATGCCTGAAGAAACAACCTGGAGAACAGGAGAATGCACCTGCCATCTGAGAATGGTAAAGTTTCAAAGCTCGACAACACAAAACAAAAACCTATGTTTAAAATGAACAAAGAGGGTTATGAGATGGCTCAGCGGTTAAGAGCACTGACACTCTTCCAGAGGTCATGAGTTCAAATCCTAGCAATCACATGGTGGCTCACAACCATCTGTAATGAGATCTGATGCCCTCATATGGGTGTCTGAAGACAGCTACAGTGAACTTACATGTAATAAATCGAAAACAAAACAAAGCAAACCTTTCAGCTGGAGCAAGCAGGGGCCAGGGCAAGGGGACCGGGGATGGAGCTAGCTGGATCAGAGCAAGAGGGAGAATGAAAGGGGGGAAATAAATAAATAGGGCAAAGAACATAAACTGACATTACTCAAAAGAAGAAAAAGGATGTGAAAGCCAACTCAAAAAGCCAGCGATGTATGAAAAATAATATACAGCGTTAACTGTCAAGGAGATGAGAATCAAAACTCTGATGGGATAACATCTCACCCCAGTGAGATTGACTAGTATCAAATGGGGGAGACAGGAAAGAAAGGAGGAAGAGAGAGGGGGAGAGAGGGAGGG
>NW_021604617.1:11768947-11781973 GCF_004785775.1 Grammomys surdaster
CTGGGAAGGGTGTAGAGTAAGCAGAACTCTTATGTGCTGTCAGTGAATGGAAATTGGTACAACAACTGTGGAAAACATTTAAGTTATGGGAAAACTAAGAGAAGAAAGAAGATCCAGCACATAATCCAGCTAGCTCACCTCCGATTATGCACACAGAGACAAGCAAATCAGCAAGGCAGGCATTCGTGTGCCCTCGTTTATTGCAGCACACATCACAACTAGGATATGGAATCAGGGTAGGTGCCCAGCAACAGGAGAATGGGTAAAGAAAGCAAGACTACTACACATTGGTGGTGTATTATACACACACACACACACACACATACACACTGCTGAAATTGGCACATTTGCAGTAAAACAGATGGGACTAGAGACATTTATGTTAAGTAACATAAACCAAAATAAAAAGACAAGTTCACTTGTTCTGTTTTGTTCTGTTTTTCACATAGGGAACTTGAGAAAATTTCTCCTCAATGTTATGGTGGTTTGAATAAGATTGCCCCCATAAGCTCACATATGGGGATGCTTGGTCCCTAAGTGTTGGAACTGTTTGGAAAGGATTCTGAGGTATAGCCTTGCTGGAGGAGATGTACCACTGGAGGTGAGCTCTGTGATTTCAAAAGCCTACACCATTCCTAATCCCTCTGGTTCTTTGCCTCCAGCTCATGGATAAGGCTCCATGCCTACCTGACTGCCTCCGAGCTCCCCAAAATGATGATCATAAGCTCACCCTCTGAAACTTTAAGACCCCAATTAAATGCTTTCTTTTATAAATTGCCTTGGTCGTGGTATCTCTTCACAGCAATAGAAAAGAAACCAAGACAAAGAGGTAATAGTGATTACTAGGAATTGGAAAGGGGAGTAAAGAAGTGTGTGGAGGGCCAGCAAGATGGTTCTGTGAGTAGGAGCACTTGCAGCCAAGCTTGACAGAATGAGTTCAAGCACAAGGTCCCCATGGTAGAAGGAGAGAACTGATTCCCACAAACTGTACTCTAACTTCCATGTGTGCACTGCTTGTACACACACACATACAACACACACTAAAACAATAAATGATAAAAATTAAGATAAGAATAGGGAATAAAATTAAGATAAGAAAAAAATAAATATAAAAATTAAGATAAGAAGATAAGAAGAAGGTGGCATCAGGGTATGCCACGGGTGTGGGTACAAATATCATATTGAAATCAATTTGTGTATGGGTAAAAAGATGTCAATAGCAAAGGCAGATGATGAAGCTATCAGCTGAACCACTGGGAGCGTCATCTGGGACAGATACATAGGGAAAGCCTGAAGAAGGACTATATAACATACATATATCTGGAGAAAGAGGTCTAAACTAGTACTAATAACCTTGATAAGGAAAGAACATTTGTTTTACCCAGGTAGGGGTTCTTAAAAACAAAATTCATAGGAATTCTAGCCACATAGACAGCTATTTAAATATGTTCTGCTGTTGAGTGCAAACCTATCAACCAAGGAGACCATATTTACCCAGTAAACATTCAATTAACTGAGCTATCTCCCTAGCCTTTTCTCGTACATTCTAGATCTTTGACTTTACAAACTATCTATTCAAATAATAAAATTATCAGGAGCAAATGTTACTTTAAGACCTTACTTTTCCTTTTTTACCCTAAATGCAAAACTCATGGATGTTTATAGCTCTCTCTTTTCTTTAATAGCCCCTATTTACTGTACAGAATAACAAATATGGTTCATTATGTCATTGTCATTACATGTGTATAATGAATGTTCTTTAATCATAGCTACCCTTATTATCCACATTTATTCTGCCACCTACTTTTCCTTAGTAGCTCTGCCTTCATGAACAAACTCCTAACCCACCCCCAGATTATACATAGGAGAAATACGTACTTGTTTTTCTGAGTCTGGCTTATCTCACTTAGTGTGACCTCCAATCACATCTATTTTCCTGCAAGTGATACACTTTTGTTCTTCTGCCTTTTTATCCAGAGGAAAAATATAACTACAGAACTCAGAATCACACCCATTTTGAAAGTTAAATCAATCTAATGTAACTGATTAACACTGTCTTTCTGTTCAGCTCTCTGCCTAGAGCAACCTTCTATTTATCTATTTATCTGCTTGGCTGTCTTGACTCAGAGCAGCCTGCAATTTACTCCTCTAGTCTTTTTTTTTTTTTTCGAGACAGGGTTTCTCTGAGTAGCCCTGGCTGTCCTGGAACTCACTCTGTAGACCAGGCTAGCCTCGAACTCTCGAACTCAGAAATCCACCTGCCTCTGCCTCCCAAGTGCTGGGATTAAAGGCATGCGCCACCACTGCCCGGCACTCCTCTAGTCTTTAAAGCCGTTTTCATCTGTTCCTGCTGACTTATTTCTTGCCCTATTTTCATTACTATGACCTACTAGTCTTGACGTGGCAGGTTCCCGAGGCAATGACCTTTGTTTTACTTCTGAATTTTCGGCAGACTCTTCTTCCAGTAACTCCCTCACTGGGTCTCTCGTTCTTGCTGCCTCGCGTTGAGTGCCAAGCTCAAGCCAGCTCCGTCAGTCAACAGGTTCTCCAGTGCAGAAGTGAGGATGTGCGCTTCCAATTCCTGCGGTGTCCTTCACTATATCCTGATTACTGGAGCTCCAACATTGAGACGCCACTCTGTAACCGCCCATTCTGGTCAGTCAACAGAGTCTAGCAAGAGAGAGAGTGGGATGGAGGGGCAAGAGACACAAAGAAGGAAGACAAAACAGAGTGTGTGATCAAGTCTCCCTTACTGAAAGGAAATCACGGATACACACACACACACACACATATATATATACATATACATTTACATATACATATATCCACGTCATGTGCCTTGCAGCCGTGGACAAGCAGGGGAATGCAACTGAAGACACTTTACCACGTGCACCTTGCAGCTGGGGGTATTAAACAACAAAACAAGATATGGGAGAAAAACAAGATGTTTATCAGAGTGTGCTCAGCTGTTGCTGACTGTTGAAAACAAATCTCTTGTCAGGGTATATGGCTCGAGATGGCTACAAAGAAGATAGCCTCTTTCTGCTGAGAGTCGGCTCCCAACACCAGATCCCATCTCTCTCTATCCTCTGGGATTCTCCAAGATAAAGCATGGTGGGGGTGCATTCTTCAGTGCCATTCTTACTAGAATCCCAATGAATAACTCACTGCCTAGCTTGGTTTCTGCAACCAGGTCCCCACAATTTCCCACTTCCCAAAGGCCAGTTAGCATAAGGCTGTTGTGTGGAACAGACTTCTATTAGATGTCAGGGAAAAGAGAAAAGGATATCTAAATCATACTTCAGAAAACCTCTTAAGTGCTCACTGGTCAACCCTGTCCTAAAGTTCCCCTGACTTTTGCTCCATGGGGGACTGTTTGGGTCAGCGCTCTCCTCAAGATTTTGTCTAAGTGCTATGACTGGGTTTCTCTTCCCTTCCACGGTCTGCTGGCATCTTTTCTTTCTTCCTGTCTGGGTCCATCTGTGACTACTATACAAAGTGCTAAGTTCTCATAACCCACAACAGTTCAGCCTCTTTCTTTTCACTCATCATTGCATTGCAAGTGTTCAGCGAGTACCAGTTTTAACCTCTACCCAACCCAATTAGGATAGCTTCTAAAGTAAGCATCCATCTTGACCTTGTCCAACTTAGCTTCCCAGTGGTGTTTGTATGTCTAATCTACATTTTAAGCATCTTTGCTGTATCTTACTCAGCCTTGTATCCCTCATTCTCTCATACACTGTTGAATACATTATTGATCTACATTATTGATACACATTATTGATGATGCTAGTGTATAAAACTGGCATCAGGTCAACAGGTAGATAGGATAGACAAGGACATAGGAAACAAGTTTATATTACTGACTGGAAAATCTTGAAAGGTTTGTTTGCGGAGTCACTGGCGACCCACAAAGATGGTAGATAGAAATATGCACACAAGCAACATTGACAAGGTCTTAAAGTTTCCATACACTTCCCAGAATGTCATGTTTCTTTGTTTGGGTCTTGGTTCTTAAGTGTTTTGTATAAATACTAAGAACACCTTAGGGGACACATTTCCCCTAATCCTTTTTATTCTGGAATGAGAAGTGTTCTAGAAGGTGCTGCCCTTGGGACCCTGAGCTGAACACTCTCACCAGGGTGTGGGTTGCCCTCAAATGGAAACCACTTCCTGTGATAGACCATGGTTGAACTCACACCAATACTTCATTTCCTTCACAGGGAATGACTCCTGCGTGCTTGGCCTCAATGGTCCATCATTTCTTCTCACAGAAACAGTTCTTTCTCACCCCTTCGATCCTCAGGGTTAACAGAAACTCATTCCATGTTCTTTATTCCTATCTGTGTTGGTTAGTTTTACATGGCAACTTGCCACAACATAGATCCACCCGAGAAGAGACTCTCAACCAAGGGATTCTTTGGATGTGGTTTGCGTGTGGGTCTGTCTATGAGTGATAGTCTTGATTGTTAGTTAACGTAGCAAGACACAGCCAACCGTGGGTAGCACCATTCCCTAGGAGGGGATTCATTGCTATGAAGCAGGAGAAAGGTAGATAGAGCTAGGTGCAGAAGTGGGCATCATGAGTACATTGGTTTCTATCTGCTCGTGATCTTAGTTGGATGTGACATGACTTCCTGTCTGACATCCTGCCTTTGATTTCCTCCAATAATGGTCTAACCTGGAATTATAAGCACCATAAGCTCTTTCCTCTCCTATGTAGCTTTTTGTTAGGATATTTTATCACAGCAACAAAAATTAAACTAGAGCACCATCTCAGAATTCCAATGACTCCTCTTTTAGCATGTCTTACTCTGTGGGCACCATCAGTACTGTCCCAACTCTATGCTGGGTCTTATTGCACCATTAGAAACAAACAGGGCACGCTCCGAGCTAAGGGAGTTCATGGTCTAAACTTTTAAATCATTCATAACTACATAGATTTAGAAACACTGTAACTCTGGCATGATAACTTTATTGAGATTGTTCACACAAGTTGATAATATATCATTTGGAAAGAAGTACTGTCTATTATTATCTAAGTCACACCTCTCCTATTTCCATATATGACAGAAACTGAGAGGCTATGAATGTAGCTGAAAGGAAGAGCAGTTGTGTAGCGTGCTGATAACCTGTGGCCCTTGGTTTGATCTTCAGAAGTGAAAACAAAAAATAAAATGAAAAGAAAGGAAAGGAAACATAAAGAAAATAAGGAAGGGATTGGGGGATAGGGATGAGACAATTTAGCAGTCACAGGTTTGTTTCGTTTTGTTATTGGTGGTATTTTTGTTGTTGTTGTTGGCTTGTTTTTGTTTTTTAATTCATGAACCAAGGAAGTGGAACAGCCTATAGAGATGCTTGCCAATAAGCTTGATGGCCTGAGTTCAGTCCTGACAATCCACATGGTAAAAAGAAAGAACTGACCCCCAGAACTTGTCCTTCATCTCCACAGCATGTGTATATGCATAAAATCAAAACTAAATTCACTTCTTGAGGAATAATCAAATACCACCGATTGTGTATTGTGTGGTAGATAGTTTCTTAGAGTGGCTGATGGGACATCGGTCAGTCCTGAAAACAACCGAAAGGCAAGGTTGTCTACCTTTGAAGGAAACTGTAATCAGAGATTATGTCTCTGACTCTAGTTGTGCTTTAGGACCCTGTACACTGATTTTGGCTTTCCCTTAGGTTAGTAAAGAAGGAAAACATGAACTAAAAATGAATCAAAGAGTGCCTAAAGCAATCCATAGTGCCTTTTTAGTGTCCCAGTGCAACAGAAATAAACCCAGAAAAGTAATAATCATAGTAACAAACAGTTTAAAACTCAAAAATCAAAAAACTTGGAGAAGTAGATACTTCTGTTTTAAGTCTGATGTCTAGAAAGTCCCAATGTGCACAGAGGTGAGACGTGAGGAATTTGGGGAGTCAACACAGGTCATTGAATTTGCCCTAATTTCACCAGAAACCTGACTTTGCTTCCTTTAGATGGTGTAACTTCTTGCTGATTGTATTTCTGTCTTTTGGCTGTCTTCTAGAGAAAAAACAAACATGTCTGCTTGCAGGTGGCAGGAATCTGAGGGAAGTGAATGCGTAAGGCTGGTTTCACATAGTCTTTCCAATGCTCCCTTCAGGTATCTCAAAGCTGCAACGAGCGAAGACTGAAAACAGTACTCAGTGTGCTTCTTCAAATTGCTTTATCAATGGACACTGCACTCTAAACTTTCCTGACCAGAAAATCCTGATAGAAATTTATTTCAGGATTATTTGTGCACAAATCTTTTGTATTTTTATTGGAATGCTGTTTTGCGTCTTATGCAGTCTTAAGTCGTATTTTTTTTCTTTGAAAATTAAAAAGAAAAAAACTAGGCAAGATGGTACGTGACTCAAGAAGTGGAGGCAAACGGAGCATCGAGCCATCCTTATCTACACAGTGAGTTTCAAGTCAGCTTGGGCTCAGTGAAACTATGTCTAGAACATTTAAAAAAAAAAAGCTAGAATCCTTTTATCATATATATAAAATAATAAGCATAAACTTTTATTTATATAATAATTTTAGCAATGCATACAAAGTCAACTACTTGTCTGTCCTTTCTAAATAGAATGTAGACAACTCATGCTGAAAATACTGTAATATTCTGCAAATTCCCATGGACTTCTGTTTACCTAGAAGTGTTTGTGGTTTTAGGTAACACTCATGCACATCTGACATCTTGTCTAAATTAAATCTGGATTAGGCATGGTGGCTCCTATCTGTAAGTCCAGCACTGGGGAATCTGGGGCATGTTTATCACAAGTTTTAGCCTAAGTTGGGCTATAGTGTGAGATCCTATGTCAACATAAAATGAATCAAATAGACTTTCTTTGATGGCTTTCAGCCATCATTGTCATGCTATGTCTCTGGGTGATTATATGGACAAATTCGACATTACTGTCAGTTTTTTATCTGTTTAATCAGAGCTTTGCTAAATAGCCCAGTCTGGCTGAAAATTCACCATACTACTCCTTCTGCCTCCCGTGATGCAGGATTAGATATGCCTGGCTTCATTTCTTGTTAATATATAAATAATTAATAATTAATTGATGATTTGTGTGTATTATAATAATGTCATATATATATATTCTGGATAGAAATGTCTTGTCTATCAAGATAGAAATTTTATATATATATATATACATATATATATATATATATATATTATAATTATCATTACTATTATTATTAATCCAAGTTTTGGTGAATGCAGGCAACATATTGCATAGTCTGTGAATCATCCGATAGCATGGCATCATATCCTTGAATTTAGGATTCATCTCCTAATAACAAATTCAATCCATGTTGAGGGCCAGGGATGGAGTTCAGTGGTAGAGGGCATTAGGTCCAATCCCCAGGAGTACAGAAACATAAGTTTTGCTGAATTTCCCAGCATATTTCTTTCTCTTCAGCAAATCCCTGACCTGAATTCTCAACAGACTTTGAAAACAGTGCCTAAAATGGTAAGCTATATTTTCAGCTTTTCATGAAATTTGAAACTCTTACTATTCAATAGCAGATGTAAAACCCAGGAAGCATTTGTAAGTTTTTGCTTTCCCATTTTTTTCACTTAGAAAGTTTTTTTTATGACTTTGTAGGCATACAGTGTAACCCGTTATTTATTGATGATGTAATTTAGTTGGGCATTAATTTTTAGACAGTAGCTCTTTTTATTTCAGTAGCAATCATTAACAATCCTTATAAGAATTCTCCGTCGAGGTATAATGACTCTGTTTTAAACCAATCTTATGCCTTTGGCCACTTTAGCATCAAGTCTCAAAAGCATTTCTAGTTAACCTGTAATTTTCCATTATTTTCTATAAATATTGTCCTTTTGTTGTTACAAAAACATCATTGTGATTGGGTAAATAGTGGACATAGTAGTATTCATTTTAAAATGCCACTTAGGGTCCAAAGCTCTGTGTCAGTGTTTAGATCCTACTGTTTTCCATTTGTCCAACTTTTATTTTGCATTTCCATTAGTTACTGTTTGTGTTCTAAATTTGTCCTCCATGTTCTCCTTTTTGAGGGCCTGAGTTTCCAGTGGCAGATATCCTCACACCCTACAACTGACCTTGGAAAACAGGTTCCCAGTAACTCTAGTAGCACATACTCTGTCTTTGAAGTAGAATGTACCAACCCATTGGCTACAAATCAAATTTCTTTCAAACATAAAAATTTCATTTTATGTACTTACATTGATTTATTTAGCAAATCTTGAAAGTTATCTTTTTTTTTCATGGACATTGTTAATTAGGTATCTCAATATCCACTCCAACATTTTTATTTGTAGATATTTTTTCATTTTTTTAAGTACCCTTTTGTTCTCTTCAGACCCTCCAGAAGAGGGCATCAGATTCCATGACAGATGGTTGTGAGCCACCATGTGGTTACTGGGAATTGAACTCAGGACCTCTGGAAGAGCAGTCAGTGTTCTTCACAGCTGAGCCATCTCTCCAGTCCCGTGGATATTTATTTTTTTTTTCAAAGACAAAAGCCATGTTAGGAAATCATTTCGATTATTATGGAAAACTCAGGCAAAATCTCTAGCCCTTTTCAGGGGAAGTAGGTTTTATTACAGCATGAAAAGTTCTTTCTGAATAACATTCCCTGCCATGCCCACGCTAGTGTTAAGGAAGCCATGTTCTCTGGTGTCCATCATTCTGCTAATACAGACGTTTGTCTTGTCCTTTGTGCCAAGCATGTGGTTCAAGCTTCAACTATTCCCTCTTCTCTTTGTGACTGACGCCAGTTGTCATGTCCAGATGTTTGCAGCTCAGTGAAGTCTTTCCTGCTTTTTCTAGTGTGAGCCATCCATACTCTAGGAGTGGAGCATAGCATGGGCCTCCCACTGGTGCACTGCTCTTCTTCCCAGCAGGCTTCACTCTCTCTTCTTTCAAGGTTAAACACTCACTGGTCTACACCCATCCTCTACCATCACAGCTTTGCTTTAGCTCTTGGGTAGCTTGCACACCCTTCCAAATCAAGCTCAGGGTTTCCTCTTCCAAAAATCCTGTCTAATCCCACTATCATACTGGGAAGACATTCTTCTCACAGCTCAGTTCCGATGGGTTAGCCATTCCCCACACAAAGACGGAGAGCCTCTTCAACTCTGTTCTTCATCTCCCTACATATGTCGCATGACAGAACATGCACAAGGCCGTATCACTATTCAGTATGTGAGATAAAAAGAACTTGCTCTAAGGCTCACAGTCTTCATAGACCTTTCTGAGTGTGTGAACAGACTCTCTTCAGCCTTGGGAAATGGGTAATTGTCAGGTTAAAATGCATCATACAGCAGGAGTGACTCTACTCTGTCCTCCATTCGGCCTGACAAGAAGGAGAAAGAAAAGGAAATTAAATCCACTGTTTCCCTGTCAACACTTCTCTGGTTCCCCCAACCTGAGCACACTGGCAATAAAATAGCAACGCCCAGTATTCGTGTCTCATTTAAGAGCCCTCAAAGCATTTCTTTACACAACACTCACAGAATTGGGGGGGGGGGGTACTTCAGCCAGGTATTTATCAGGCTAATTATCAGAGAATCATTAACAAATGGGAAATTGAGAAATTCACCCATCTACTCAATAGATGAACAGGTTTTGATTGCCTCTGTTGGATATTATTTCTTGAATTAAATTATAAAATGTACTTAATTTTGTCCCAATGTATACAAGTATACATGCTCTCTCTCTCTTTCTCTCTCAAACACACACACACACACACACACACACACACAGAGAGAGAGAGAGAGAGAGAGAGAGAGAGAGAGAGAGAGAGTTAGTTTCCCAGATAGAAAAATCCCTTAAATTTTATCTGCTTGTGGAGACATAAGCGGTTTACATCAGAGATACCCCAAATCTATGATACTAGATGCAACTTGGAAGTATTCAATTGAGAAGAATTTTATTCCTGATCTAGACTGAGTGGGAACACTTACAATGAGTCAGCTATGCCTGCTTTGCACGCAGGCATTGAAGAGATAGCCTATGCCCCAGAATATGTTCAACTCTCTTATTTAATAAGTAGGGAAACTGAACCTCAGAAAATTTGCTTGGCTGATTTTAGACACATGGGTCAATTCAAAAAAGAATGCAAACATTGGAATAACTTTTCTGCTTCTGGAAGCTCATGTTCACACACATAGTTATACCCAAAGCCATAATCTCCAGCTTGGGAAAAGGGACTCTTTAAGAACATTTACACCTAACTGTGACTCCTGCAAAGGACCTTTTCATAGTAACTACAGCGATATAGAGTTGAGCGAAAATGAAACATACTTGTTTTCAAAAGTTCTGTTTGAAAATTCTCAATGGGAACCACAGCCATGAACAAGAGAACCTCTGAGTATGTTTATTCCTGTTTGTTAAAATAAGAACATCCTAAGGGGTCAGCTACCCAGCTCCCAGTGTCTGAATTGAGAGACATTGTGTCCTTGGGAAGGAGAAAACAAACAAAAAAAGTAGAAGCAACCCAAAGCTAATCTTTTTTTTTTTTTTTTGCAAAGCCATAAATACAACATAATGTTAATAGAAGGCAATTCACTCCTCATGGTTATCATTTTTATCCACCACAATAGGGATCTTCTCTTATAGTTTCATGTCTCCAACCTCTGAAGGTCCAGATAGCTCCAGCCAGGCTCTAGGCTACCAAGAAAACTGGGAAGGTCCTAACTTGAGAAGGCAATTTCCCCAGAAATATATGTTGAAGGAAAATGATCCTTTTATTCCAATCCTCTTCTTCATCTGAAACAGCAAGGCAAATATTGACATAATCCGTCAGGAGATAATGACTGTGATCAGTACAACATTGATGTTTTGCTTACATATCAGCTTTGGGTATAAGTTATAAAAAGTAAAGAGAGAGAGAAAGAGAGAGAGAGAGAGAGAGAGAAGAGGGAGGGAGGGAGGGAGAGAGAAGGAGAGAGGGAGAGAGGGAGAGAGGGAGAGAGAGAGAGAGATTAGCAGAGACTTCATAAACATTGGGAATCGGAAGTTACTCTTCCTTTTCAAGCATAACATTCTTAGTTTGAAAGAAGTGAGATTTTTTTAACTACAGAGTGTATAATTTGAACAGTAAATAAAAAACGTTTGTTTGTCTAGAGTGTGTTATGACTGTGCGTGATTTACACATGACTCCATCCCACAGTGTTCTGACACAACACCAAATATTTGCAGAAACAACCAGATAACACACCTGTAGAGGGTAAGGGAGGAAGTGGGCAGATGCCCTTGAGCCGTCTTCCATCTTTGACTGCTTTGATTATTACCGGGGACCAGCAGGTCTCTTCTGAACACCCGGCTCCAACTGTGCCAGACTTTGTATGCTCAGCTCAGGATCCTTCTCTGATCTGGTAGCTGAAGCAGGAACAAAAAGGGGAGACAAACTATGAAGATGCTTGCCAATGCTCGTTGTCACCCTGTTCCCAATAGCTAGAAAGTGGAATCGATCTGGACGCCCACCCTCTGCTGAGAACAGAATGACAGCATGGTGCATATTCACAATGGGATTTTACTCAGATGTGAAGAAAAATCAGATTAATGGGTTTTTCAGGCAAATGGGTAAGATTGGAATCAATTATACTGAGTAAGGTAATAGAGGCATGAGAGAAATAAATGCGGCACATTTGCTTGTCTTCTCTCATGTGTGACTCCTAAAGCTGAATTTTATGTCCAGCTTGAACTACTGCAGAAGCCAGGAAACAACAACAACAACAAAAACCCAACTCAACAAAAAATACCACTGAGAGAGGGATGCTTTGATGGATTGGAGAGAGATAATAGATTGCAGGTAATATGAATGTAAAGAAGGAAGATTACTGGGGATGGAAGGGTTAAGCAGGGAGGGGAGAGGACAGGAAATACCAAAGGGTAAAGGAGGAGGATTAATCAAAATAAAACCAGTATGAAAAAGCCATAAAGAAACATCCTAATTTTAAACCAATACAACACATATATTATACATTTTATATATTTTATTTTATTACATATAATAAATTTTTATTACACACACACAATTTTTTTAAAGGAGTTTGAAAGAAGGTGCCCTATATGGCAGGGAAAAGATGCTACACAGTCAGGAGCAGTTAGTCATCAAACAAAATCTCCAGTCCCAGGGATGGGACCCCTTCTTATAAGCTGGTGAAGAGGGGACCTCAGGATGCCTGAAGAAATATTCTGAAGGTGAGAAGGACGTGTTGTGAGACACTATGGTAGATTTGGGGAAAGAGAAGATGCAGGATGTGGACAGCCACTTCGACAGGGAATTTTGTGGGGAGGTGAGTGACGGTGATCGCGTGCAGGTGTGCGGTAATCACACACATGTGTCCATGTATGTATGTGGAGGCTAGAGCACAACCTTTGGGGCCACGCCTCAAGAGACATCCTTGTTTGTTGAGACAGCATCTCTCGCACGAGCTGAAACTTGGCTAGTAGGCTAGGCTGGCTGTCAGAGAGTTCTGGGGCTCTGCCTGTTTCTAGCTATGCTGTTTCTAGCAGTACATGCTACGATGCTCCGCATTGTCTCCTCACACAATCTCTTTAACAGCCAATGCTGGCATACTTACCTGCTCCTTAGTTACCTCGAGGCTTCTCAGCTGTCCGATCAGTAAGCTTTGTGAGGAACCGCTTCCACAGGAGCCTAAACTGGTGTGGAATGTGCAGAGGGAGGTAAAGAGTAAAGCTTGAGTCCCTTTGTTAGAAAATGAAGAATTTCTAGACAGGTACAACACGGAATTAAACCAAGCATGAGCCCTTCTGAATGTGGGTCCCTGTGGGACTTGCAAGTCACATACTCATGAAAGTGGCTTGGTTGGAGAAGACAGTGAAGAGAATTATTCTCAGGACTACGTTTGAGTCAGAGTGACAAAGGTCCTTTATACTTGTCAATAGATCAAACTGTCCCAAAACCAAGCGAACAAAAACCACCCCCACATCCCCACATCTCTCTTCTCTCTCTCTCTCTCTCTCTCTCTCTCTCTCTCTCTCTCTCTCTCT
>NW_021604617.1:11781983-11814958 GCF_004785775.1 Grammomys surdaster
CTCTCTCTCTCTCTCTCTCTCTCTCTCTCTCTCTCTCTCTCTCTCTCGTGTGTGTGCACGCACACGCATGCTCACACATGTGCATTAAATTCAATATGCACATGATACAGACTCTGGAGTCTAGGAACCTTGCAAATGCTTTCAATTGTCCTCTTCCCATAGAATGAGAAGCTATTTCTCTCTGGCAAGTACATATGAAAATCATTGTGTGTTGCCAGCCAGAGAGGGCCACTAGATTCATGCATAGACAGAGGTTTTTATTGAGGGTCAATCATGCAGCCATAACTGGGGGACCACATGGATGACCTTTGGTCTCCAGTTCCTCTACATACCAAGCTAATAAACTTGGTCTCCCATTCCTGGGAGGTAGAGTGGATAGCACATGACCTAGAGCTCAGGGGTAAATCTTATTGTTAGAGTTCAGCACAGCCCATGTAAACAGAGATGTTCTTAGACAGGACATGTAGGGGTGGGCAGGGGGAGGGGGGATGGTACAGAGCATCTCTGATAACCAAAGGCAAGAAAGACAGCTCTTAAGGTCAGATTAGTTACCAATGGGGACACTTAGGTCACCTTATTGATTTGTAATCCCAATTATCTTAATTTTTCTGTTTATTCTAGAACATGACCATTGATCCATTTTTTCAACCCTCATGTTCAAAGACGCACCCTGTTTGCTGCTCAAGATGCTGTCTGGTACCACAGACACATGACAGGGTCACCCCAGGGAGTCCCAGATGTCAACAGTTGATCTTCAGTGATATCGCCATGACATCCCAAGCACCAATTCTGGAATTATCACTTGTTATAGAGCCAAACTACAATAAAATGTGAGTCATATTCATTTTCCACCAAACACAAATGTTTACTTAAAAGAATAATTCATACATATTGCTTGATATTTACACGTACATGACTATGCTCACAAAGTGGGAAGCACGTGACAGCATCAGGACACCGGCTGCAGCAATATGGAAACCAAGCTACCATGTTGTCACAGGAGCAGATCTGTGAGTCTAGAAGGCAGATGCTGAAGTTTCCTGGTTCTATGCTCCATTGACACGAATTGTACAGAGACATATACAGAGTTATAGGAGAGGGGGTGGCTTATTATGGAAGAGATAGACAGGGAGGGGCCTGGAGGGATGCTATGCCTCCTCTTCCCCAATGGGCTGGAGCCCCAAGAAGGCCAAAGGGAAAGCACTCAGGTGCGTGGTCTCAGGACTGACCTTAATACTTGCATGTAATTAAAATGGTGTAAAAGCAAAAAGGATGGGGGGGGGGATAGGATTGGGGTTCTAGGGAGGGGAAATGGGGAAAGGGGATGACATCTGAAATGTAAATAAATAAAATATCCAGTAAAAATGAATACTTTTACATTTTAATTAAAGCATGATTAAACCTTTTCCCCCTTCTCTTCCTTCCCTCCAATCCCTCTGATATTTTCTCCCTCCACTTTTACCTATGTGACCCATTCCTCTAAAATTCATGGCCCCCTTTCTTTGATTATTACGACTATACATGTATATGCATAAATATGTAAATACGGCCCATTGAAACCACTTAGTATTGCTTGTGTTTGGGGTTAAATGCTTGATATTGGATAAGCAGTTAGGAGGACCAGCACTGGAAAGACCAATTTTCCCCGTCTCACTAAGCATTAGTTACCGTTAGTTCTTTGTCTACGGACCCCATGAGATCCCGGCCCCAACCTTCCACAACAGCATATCTGTTGGTGTTATTGTTCAGGTCTTGTTTAGGCAGCCATATTGTAGACGTGTCGTGAGTGAGGCTTCCCTGTCACTTTTGGAGACATAATCCCACATGAGACTTCCTGGGTTATTACCAACCTCTCCCAGCTTCCTATAACGCATGCCTTTCTGAGCATGCTCCCTAGAGTGAATGAAGATGGCGTAAACTAAGGGCTGCCAGTCTTTCCGGTGTGGCTACTTTGACTTTGTCAGTCTCTGGAATTCTCTCCTTCATTATTTTTCTTCCTCAGCATCCCGTTGGTAGAGGACAGATAAAATGCTGTCGTGAGAACACATTTGTTAGGCTGTTGAGAAGGTTGAAAGGTTAAGGGCACCTGCCACCAAGTCTGAAGAGTTAACGCCAGTACTTGAGTACCACCCCCAGAACCCACTCTGGGGAGATTGCCGACTCCTGTAAGTTGTCCTCCTTTATATGGACAGATTCAAATGGAAACTCAAGGGAAATTTTATTATAGTTTAGAAGAAAACTACAAGGCAGGCAAGCTGTAAATCTTAACAAATGTCTGGAGGAGAAAAGGAGGGAAAAAAAAACCCATGCCATTTAAGCTGGCATGGAGGTCAGACACATGGGGGAGAAGCAGCCACATGATGTCAAGTGGGAACTTTAGAGAAAGGGTAATAAAGTCCAAAGGATTAGAAGAGGCATACCTAGCTTCTGGCCATCTTGCAAAAGGAAGACATGGGGAAAAGGAAAATTACACCTTTCTTGTCTTGGGCCTCAGAAAGGTGGTAAGACCCAGCTCACCCTCAAGGTGCTTCATTGCAGGGCCTGCAGTAGGAGTGAGCAATTCGGGAAGGAAAAGCACAGTATCTCATTAAAGGGGTAATTCTTCTGCCTACCTCCTTAGCATGGCTTAGAGTAAGCCTTGCCTGTGTGTGGTTACCTTGACCCAATAATTGACCTGGCCCAACTGAAATGTTGGGTTTCTACGCAGGCCAAAGATCATATTCTCTTGGCCAGAAGGAGCTTTTTTCTTAGTAGCATTTACTGTTACTCTAACATGCTGACTTCAACCTGTGCACTCTAGCATGTACATTTTTTTTATATGCATGTGCTTGGGTGCACACTCACACACACATACACAACAAATACAAACAATCAAATAAAAGTTTAAGAGACCACATTTATACAGCAGACTGTTTGAAGGGATAAGCACACTTCACGTTGACTACAGTGAGAGTACATTTGTACTTCAGACATAGATAGGAATCTGGTTCATGACCCTTGAAGGATAACACTTGTGCAGGTCGAAGAGTATGTGGGTTTCCTGGGAAGCGAAGTATCAGGGAATGGCAAGTTTGTCTTTTGGAATAAACCATAAAAACGTGCACACCCTGAGTTGTCCATTGGCAGAGCTTATGTACTCCAAACCAATGAACAATAACAACAAAAGAAATAGTACCTTGTAAGATCACAGAGGTGAAGAGAAAGCAAGAGAACATTCATCAGACAGGGTTAATGACTGTAGAAGTGTGCTAGCCCTGGTATCACATGGATATGTGACTAGTGATTGACAGTTCCCATCATGGTGGTGATTTCCTCTACCTTTTCTATCTTATTATCACGGTGTCCCTAAGGCTGGAGGAGTACCTAACTCAGAGGAAGCATGGAACCAACTTTGTAAAATAAATGAGTAAGTGAATTGTTGTCTTAGGGTTTCTATTGCTGTGATGAAACACCATGACCTAAAGACACTTGGAGAAACAAGAGTTTATTTGGCTTATACTCCCACAGTAGTGTTCTTCATTGAAGGAAGGCTAGATAGAAACTCAAGGAGGGCAGGAACCTGGAAGCAAGAACTGGAGGACACTGGAGCAATACTACTTACTGGCTTGTTCCTCATGGCTTGCTCAGCCTGCTTTCTTATAGAACCCAGGACCACCAGCCTAGGAGTGGCACCACCCACAGTGGGCTGGGCCCTCTCACATCAATCACTAATTAAATAGATGTCCCGTGGGCTTGCTTACAGGCCGATCTGATGACCGCATGTTCTCATTGTGGTTCCCTCTTCTCACATAACTCTACACAGCACAGTCATGTGACGCTCTCTTTAAGGTTCAATGTGGCATCTAGTTCACACACAGCTAAGGACAACCATTCTAGAAAAGGGAGTTAATGCTGTTTTTTTTTTCTCCCACTTTGTCACCAGGGCAAAGCTGAAGAAACTCAAGGACTGTTCTCTTTCAGAAGTACTTGAATATCAACATTGCCTTCAGGCTTACCTCTTCTATGCTGGAGCAGAGAAATACAAATGTTGACTGCTGATGCTAACATTTACAAGAGTGACATTAATAAAGGCCCTGAACGTGCTCAACCCTTTATGAACAAGGCAGTTATTTGTCTTGACTGTCTTGTGTGTGCAACCTAAGAACCCAATCCATGCGGAAGAGCCACTCAAGAGTAGAATGAATTTCAGTGTAGTCAAATCCATCAACAGGCCTTCAGCTAAATGCAGAGAAAATGTATGTCCCCTGATCAAGAATGGACCTGTAAGAAGGAAATGTAGGAAACGTTCCAACTAAGAACACAGGGAGTTGAGAGATCATTTCATAAGGAAAAAAACAAGAAGGCTGTGTGTGCAGCTCAGTGGTAGATATTAGCTTAGCACTTGAGAAGCCCTGGGTTAGTGTTCCCAGCACTCAACAAGTATAGACCATGTTTTATTTTCTTATCTTAGCATTGAGCAATGCCTGGTGTATCTGCCACATTCTACCACAGCTGGCATGCCCTGCCCTGTGGTATGTGTGTTTGTTGTGTTAGAAATTGACTCGTATCTGGACACATCACACCAGGCCAGCACAGCTGCTCCATGAGAGGAGGTTTATTGGGGAAGCTGGGAAGAGAAGAGGAGAGAAGAGAGCAAAGGGGAGGGGAGAGAGGTTGGGGGGTCTGCCTTTTATTCGGCGGTGACATAATCACGCACAGCACTGCACGCAGGTGAGGTAGGACTGCAGATGAAGTTTGGAGAGGTGCACGCTGGGAACCGACACTGAGGGTCCTTGTCACCTAGGGGTGACATCATCGCTGGATTCAGAGGCGACCTTAAAGCTGGTTTCTGATGCCTACAGTGTTGGGATCAGCTGTGGTTCTGAGTTCCTCTTTCTCCCTCAGGATATCCAGACAATGGAAGAATGAAGTGAAGCCAGGAATGGGTGGATCCCAGTCTAGCTAGGAGTGAGTGCCAGGGAGTGCCTGAGAGAAGCAACTTTTCTCTGAGGAAGCCCTTCTCTGAGGATTTTAGTGTCACAGCTCTTTTAGACAATGCTTAATAAAACAGTTCTCTTAATCTTCACGGAAAGAGCTGGTACATACACACTTTATTCGAGGTGAACAAAGGCTATATATGAATCTTGGAGAGGGGGAAGGCATTTTCAGGATGAGTGTAAGTCATTGGTTGGAGCTTAACCTACTGGGAACGCCTCAGTTGCATGGAGAGGCATTCCGGAAATCCCAGGTACTTCCTGGGTGGGTTTTCATGGGAAAATAGGACGTTGAACTTGTAGGTTTGCCTAGGACTAGGTGACCTTCCTCAGGTAGGAAGTGCGGGGGTGGGGGGGGGGTTGGGGGGGCGAGGTGTGGGAAGGGGGGCGGAGTCAGGTTCTCCAGATAAGGTCAGAAAAAAGGAAGCCCTACTGAAAACAGGAGTAATTCATTTTTCCCTGAACTCAGACGAGTTATCAAGACATGATAGACTTCCACGGTAAGAAACAGGGTTACCCTGAACCTCTGGAGCCCCTGAGGTTAATGTCCCCTTCCCGCAGTTTCTTTGATTGCTATATGACCCAGGCATTTTGGCAACAAGACTCTTGGTTCCCACACATTCTCTCCTCTCTCCTCTCTTGCTCTCCTCCCCACCCCCATCATGACCTGGTTCAGTCTGGTCCCTTCCAGATGCTTCTGGCTGTTCTCTCCCCTCACATCAACAGTAAAAATCTCCTTCTCAGTCATACCTAGGGATAAGTCCTGACCTCATGTTCATTCACAGATGGCTGAAATTCAGTCTCCACCACCTTGCTGGGTGGCTCACAACTACACGTAATTCCATCTTCAGGGGATCTGATGGCCCTTTCTGGCCTTTTGTGTACCTGCATCTCCCTCTTCCATACACACACACACACACACACACACACACACACACACACAACTAAAATAAATCGTTAAAGCTTGACAACTCAGCTCTTTCCTCTCCTACCCTGGCCTCTTCCTTCGAAAAATAGAAGAAATTAAAGAGGTCTTCTTTAGCACACACCTCTTTCTCTCAAAGTCCTTCAGTAAACAATGACCTGCCCACTACAGTCACCATGCCTACACTGTGCTTTTCTTTCTAGGAATAGAATGACTTCTATCTCAGACTCTCAGTTTCAACAGGAATAAAAATAATATATTCTTTCTCTGTGGTTAATTTCTCCTCCTCACTGCACATGCTTCCAACACCCAACCCAAATGGATTTTTTTTTAATCTTGTTTGACTGTTAGATGGGTCTCCCTGCTCCCACATCCCTGGGATGTGGTAACAGGTTGGGAATAAGCCTAGTAATTGCTTCCTGTGTGACCTGCCCTTTGTACTTCTTCACTGGCAGGAGAAATGAAGACTGGAAGCCTGGCTTTTTGGAATGGGTGTCCTGTAAGCTGAGGACCTTGTTCATTCTTCTTGACTTTACTCTCTGCTTTCAGGTCCTGGGAGTTAAAATTAGAGAGGCAAGAACTGGCACTTTCATCTCCCAAAATGCTGCTGCCTGCAAAGAAGGTAAACCAGTCCCGAGAGTTATCTCTCAGCTATAAACCCATGGCTAGCAGGGGTTTACTCACTCACCATAAGCATTAAAACTCTCCCAGAGCTAAGTTAGCAATTAAAAGACATTAGCTGAGGAGAATATGGTGTATGACAAGTACCAGAAAGCACCCTGTAGCTCCCTTCTCCCCTACCACCCCATCAGTTCTCTGGCATTCTTGATTGGGAAGGAAAATATCATTGGAATGAGAATGTTGAGAGTTTGAATCTTTCTTTTTTTTAATCACTTTCTAGAGGAACTTAGTCTCTGTTTCCTCATCTACATAACTGAGTTTGTTATGTTATGTTGCACAGGTTTGACAATCAGGGTTTGATTTCCCAGAAGTCATGTGAAAAAGCTGAGTGTTGTGTATTTGTAATCCCAAGGCTGAGGACACAGAAACAGCCAGATCTTTGGGGTCTACTGGCAATGAATGCAGCCTACTTTGAAAGTTCCAGCCCAATAAGAAACCCATCTTAAAAACAAAGTGGGTGGCTAAGGAACAACTCCCAAGGTCAAATTTTGGTTTCTGCACACACATGCACACACAAACACACACAGACACATGCTCGAACACGCACGCATGCACACACACACACATACACAGGCACATGCACGCACACACATTACACTGTACTGCATTTGGGTTTACTCAGTAGAAACATTCCAACAGGAAAAGTGGGAATTGTGTAAGGCGGCCTCCTTACTGCTTGGCTACAGAAGTCCGCAGTCTTGTGTCAAGGTACTGACAGCATCAAGTCCATAGGAGCTACCCCCGGCCCAGGTTTGTGTGCTATGCACATTGCTGAATACTGAGCAGTAGTTGGTTGATGGCAGTGCCAAGAGACAGCTGGAGTCCTCTTTGATTTGAGATTTGAGACTTGGACTGGCAGGGAGGCTGTGGGGGCTGGGAACAGAGTCCCAAGCCAGGGAAATGTATGCTGTGGGAAGCTGAGCAAACAAACACTTCCCTTGGTGTTACCCTCAGGGTCAAGGTTACACTCTTTTAACTATCTGTAAAGCTGACAACAGCAACAGCTTTGAGAGGGGTTTGAACTTGTTTTTGATTTTGAGACCGTTTCACTCTACCTCAGCTGCCTTTGAACTCATAGAAATTCACCTGCCTCTGCCTCCCAAGTGCTAGGATTAAAGTCATGTCCCACCATGACTTGTCTAGGGGTCATGATTTGTTTAAAAAAAATAAAAATTACAAGCAATGTTTTATTTATTTTTTAAAAGCATTTTATTTATGTCTGTGAGTGTGTGTGTGTGTGTGTGTGTGTGTTTGCTTGTGTACATATACACAAGAGTATGTGTAGATGCTCATGGAGACCAGAAGTGGGTGTCAAATTCCCCAGAGTTGGATTCCAGGCAATTATGAACTGCCAAACATGACTGCTGAGAACTGAGATTCTCTGCAAGAGGCATCTTTCATCCTGGTCTTGAAAGATGGGATCTAAGCTTCCAACAGTGATTGTGTCTTAGTGGGACGAATGAGACGAGGATTGTAGAAAAGCAAATCTAACAAGGGAAGGAATTTTTGCTCTCTGCTGTGCAGTTTTATGCTAAGGATAAAGCATATGATACCATGTATTACAGCTAACACGTATTGAACACTGAATGTGTTGTGGAAATTTTGCTAAACGCACTGTTTATTTACTTCTCATAGCAACCTGGAGGCAAGACCTCGGCTCTCCTTATTTCACAGCTGAGGACTGACCAGGGTTGAGGAGAGATGAATTGCCAAGGATTTATGGCTAAACTAAGAGGTGGAAGCATCTACAGGAGGCAGCCTCCACCACTTCGTCAAATGAACAAATAAACCAAAGAGAAATCCCTTTGGGAAGAAGGAGTTTCATCTTACTGCCTCATAGTTACACCTCCTATATGGCTGCTGATTACACTCCGGATGTAAACTACGGCTCACTTCAATGCTCGACCAGATGTGTTATTACTGTCTACGTGGGCACTCGCCACACCTGCAAGGCCGGGATAAGAAAAATACATTCCCATATGGTATGGAGGAGCGGGAGGCAGGAAAAGGTCTGAATGCTGGTGTCTGGGTCTCAGTAGGGCAGAAAACAAAAGCAGAGCGAGAGAGAGGCGGGTTAGGAAGAAATGGGAATTCAGAAACCTAAGAGCCCAGCACACTTGAAAATCGCCTAAACCAATGGTTCTTAACCTATGGATTGCTATCCTCTCAGGGTAGAAAGACGCTTTCACAGGGGTCGCCTGAGACCATTGGAAAACACAGATATTTACCTTACAATTCATAAAAGTAGCAAAATTACAGTTATGAAGTAGCAACAAAAATAATTTTATGGTTGGGGATCACCACAACAGGAGAAACTGTATTAAAGGTCACAACATTAGGAAGGTAGAGAACCATTGTGCTAAATAGAAGTCACTTTCTTTCTTTCTTTCTTTCTTTCTTTCTTTCTTTCTTTCTTTCTTTTCATTCATCCATTCATTCATTTATTCATTTATTTATTTATTTATTTATTTATTTATTTACTTTGAGTGTGTGTTTATGTGTGAACAAGAGTATGCCTCGGTGTATGTGTGCCACGGGTACATATGGAAGTCAGAGGACAACTTCTTGACTTGAGTCTCTCCTTCCTCCATGTGGGTCCTGGGGATTGAACTTGGTCATCATACTTGACAGTGGGCCTTTATCCACTGAGCCATGTCACCAGCCCTAAAAAGTCTGTTTTTGTTAATTAGAAAAAAATAATTAGAAAATTCTTTTGGCTTACCATTCTTCAGTTTTATTTCTCTTAGAAGACTTCATTTGCTACTTTTATTTTTACCTGACAAGGGGCCATTAACATTTTCTATAGGATAATAAGCAAGAAACAGAAAAAGAAATATATTTTTCTTGGCCCCTCCCATAGACCTTCCTTCTAGCTTTAAAAAAAAGGATTTATTGTGTTATTTTAGTGTGTGTGTGTGTGTTTGTGTGTGTATGTGCAGTGAACTGAACCCAGGTGCTCTGAAAGAGCAGTAAGTGCTCTGAACTACTGACTCTGACCCCTCCCTTTAGCTTTAGGCAGACATTTTCCAATCTAGATGAATAGAATGCCCCATGGTGTGCACTCACGTGTGTGTGCATATGCGTGCATGTGTGTGTGTGTGTGTGTGTGTATGTGTGTGTTTAATGCAGAGAACAGAGTGATGCAATGTAGCCACAGTGGAAAGAGAAGCAGTTAACAAGACCCAGTGTCCAGAGACCCCCCCCCAAATCCATCTTTGGGATACTGACAGCAGCTTCAAGTTTAAAGAGAGGAAGGATAACGGAAGGGAAAAGGAATGCATAAGTTCTCATTCTGCCCAGGTGTGGTACAGCAGGAGCATCTCTCATGATTTAGTAGACAGCACATTGTCCTTGTGCACTTGAAGATCTGAGTTTGCTTGCCCCAGCTGAAGAAGAGGATGAAAAGTGAAAGGTGCTGTTTAAAAATCCTTAGTACTTCAAGTACCAAACGCCTGCTTTGTCCTACTTCTCCACCAAGGAAGATCATTGTCACATTCCCCATTTCACAGCTAGTGCTACAATAGCCTCTCAAAGGATGTCAAGATAGAAACCAGGATTGTGTGCCTGTATTGTCCTCTCTAAGGATGCCTTTCCTTTAAGCTTTAAGCACGCTGAGTTACGCAGTAGCAATCATGCTGTGTACAATTCTTCTTTGCTGGTCATGTCAGCAATGAGGACACAAGCAAGAGCTGCTGTTCCTCAGGTGCTCATCAAATAACAGGAAGTCTCCTAAGAATGTTAACCATGTAGGAACCCAGCAACTGCTCAGGCTATGTAAAGCAGCAGGCCCCTCTCTGTCTCTGTCTCTCTCTGTCCCTCTGTCTCTCTCTATCTCTTTGTCTCTGTCTCACTCTGTCTCTGTATCTCTGTCTCTCTCTGTGTCTCTCTGTCTCTGTCTGTCTCTCTCTGACCCCCCCCACACACACACAGATATTGACAGCACCACACAAGGCACCTCCCTGTGTCTATCTACCCAGCAGATTCTCAGGTACTAGGGTTTGTACCAAAGTGGGTATTGGTGGTCACACTGTGAAAACCCCCAGTCCTCAGAAAGGTCTAAAAAAAAACTCCAGTTTCCTTCTCTTCTGAGCCTTCGCCAAGCTGTCTGTGTGGTGAATGAATTTGCCTCAAAGCCCCTTACATGCTGCTGTCCATCTGTCTGTCCATGGCACTGAAAAGTCATCTGATAAATTCCTTACCTTCAATAAGCCATCTCAGTGTCCATCTTGAGCCCACACATAGTCTGAGCAAAGGCTGGGGGTTGGGGGATACCCTAGGGTTTGGTGTTAGAAATGATGTACTTCTGCTGTTTAAGCTAAGGTCTCCCTGTGCAGATAAGATTTGTGTCAAATTCAGGAACCTCCTGCTTCTACCTCAAAAGAACTGAGAGATGACAGTACCCAGAAGCTTCCCTCCAGTATTCAGACCCATGGCTTTATCTCTTGGCATTTCCTTATGCTAATGTGTCCAAGGTTTGGCAGGGTAACCAAGTCAGCACAGCTAAATTACCGATCCAGGCATCTAACCCATTTCATTGATATATACTGCCTGGAAAGCTACATCCAACAGCTTGGTTCAGACCATTCCCAACATTTTCCTGTTTGTTGAGGCTCAGAGAAGTGTTGATGGCCATAGAAAATGAACCAGAAAGAGGGGCTCTTACCACCCCAACCTTCCCATACACGAGAGGCTTCCAAACTTTCATTAGTCCCTAATTATCAAGTCTCTGTCCTCTGATAAACTCCTCTCAGGTTTTCAATTGAATCCTCTGAGCTTGAGTATGCAGGAGTTACTTGGACAATGTGTGGAAACACAGGTCCCTGGTGTTTGTTTTAGTGTGTGTATGTGTGTATGTGTGTGTGTGTGTGTATACAGGTGCATATTTCTCAGTTTCTTTCCACCCTATCCCACTCCTTTTGTTGTTGTTGTTTTATTGAGACACGGTCTCACCATGTAGATTAGGCTAGCTTTAAATTTGCAACGATCCACCTGCTTCTGCCTCCTGAGTGCTTACATTAATTGTGTGTACCACCAAGCCCTGCTTCGTGTTAGGTTTTGGAGGCCAGATCTCTCACAGAACCTGAAGCTCACTGTGTCAGCCAGCCTGGGCCATGGTGCTTAAGAGATCTTCCTGTCTCTACCTTCCCTGTGCTGGCATTGCAAGCATACACTACTGTGGTCAGAACTGTCTACATGGATTCAGGGGAACCAAGCTCAAGTCCCTAGGCTTTCAGAGTAAGCAATTTAATAACTGAACCATCTCCCCAGACTGAACAAAGCCATTTCTAAGAAGCACTTGGTAGGATGGCTGCTGCTGGTCTGGTTGGGGTAAGATTTTGAGAATCATTCTCTAGCCTAAGAGAAAGCAGGTCTCGAACAAGTTGTTTTTTTTTCTTTCTGTAGACTCCAATATAGGAACAAGGGTCAAAACAAATTCTGACCGCGCCTCTTTAATGATCTCTTATTCATTCCTTTCAAATTCAGCAGCAAGGGTAGGTGGTTCATAACATTCTCTCACCCTGGTGAAACAGATGGTAGATGGGGCTAGTCCCTGGTCAAGCTGACTCCAGGAAAACTGAGTCATGTTATCGCCAGCAACCAGGTGAGGCTCTCAGACAGCACAGTTATCCTTGGCAGAGCCTGGCAGTGTGTTGTTATGGAATTCAAAAGCTGCCTTCTCCAGGCCCTGGTGAGGGATATGGCTGAGATCTAAGAACCAGGAAGCCTTATCCACAAACCCAATGTGAGCCTTGGCAACACATCACAGCAAGGAGATCCTCTGCTCTGGATCAGAGCATCGGTTCGAATTCCAATAGGGTGTCACCTCCCATTCAGTTGGCATGATGTAGCTGTTGGCAATGTTCGTATCGATGATTCCTACACAGCAAGATAAGGTCTTGCCAAATCCACTCGGGCTGGTATTTTTTGGTGATAAGTTTCTCTTCTCCCAGGGTGTTAACTGTGAAGAGACATAAAACCATAGAAAGCCCGAGCTTAAGGGACCTTTGAGGTTATCTACTGAATACAGGTTTGCAGTTTCACAGATGGAAACAATAAGGCAAGCTGGGCGTGGCCCTCCCAGGGTTTCCCTGACCCAGAGAGAATCCTCCCCTTCATCTCACAGGAGTCAGTCTGTAGAATTGGAATTACAGGTTCAAACCAGGTAAAATATGGACCTATTATAGAGTCAGCAGTAGTGACCGAGTTATGAGAGCCTTCCTATATCTTTTTCCTGTTCTAGTTCTCCATCCAGTTTGCCCCAGTTTTCAGAAGCCTCTGGAATGAGCTAAGTTGTAGCTCACTGGGTAGAGTGCTTGCCTAGCATGCATAAAGTCCTGAGTTCAGTTCTCAGTACTCCTGTAAGACAACATGCTTGTTACTGGCATCAGAAGCTGTTTATAGTCAATCCCCGAATCCAATGATGACGTCATCCTCCCTAGGGGGACAAGGACCCTCTGTGTCTGTTGCCATGGCAACCACCGCCCAGTGCACCTCACCTGTGCACCTTGGTGCACGGCCCGAATAAAAGGCAGAGACCCCCAAACCCCTTGCCCCTTCTTTTCTTCCTTCTCCTCTTCCTCACTCCCCCCAATAAATCTCTTCTCATGGGACTGTGTTGGCCTGGCGCGATCTGTCTGGATATGAGCCACCCTCTAACACAACACTTGTGGTCTTGGTGATCCAAGCCATTTAGGAGGTAAAGAATCTGAGTGGGGGGAGGGGGGGAACTTCCCCATGGCTTGGTGTTAAAAATAATGTATTTTGCCGTTTGAGCTCAAGAACCTCTTGCTTCTGCCTTCAGAGAGCTGAGGGATTACAGGAATGGGTCGCCACACCCAATTTAGAGATGAAATCGTTTAAAAGAGAACTAGATCTGTACGGATACAATGACATGGTCTTTGCTGCTTCCCTGAACAAAGCCAAGTAGAAAGAGGAAGAGACCCTGCTAGGCCTTTAATGACGCACAGAAATGGATGTAGGCTGGTGGTGGAAAAAGCTGAGCTGAGATTCCAATGAAATCATCTTTATTAGCCAATGTACAAAATTCTCGGCTCCATGTGGGCTCCAGCGAAGATGTATGCAAATCTCCCCAGGAAAAAAAGATAAAGACCTAATTTCATAACATTTCCATGGAATTGTGTATGTGTGTTCTAGTAGAGTATGTGGTCTAGCTATGGGGTACAGGGCTGGAAGGCACTGGGAGGGTGTAACTCAGTCTGGGACTGCAGAGATAAGAAGGAAAATCTGTTTACTGTTTCCTGGTCCCAGGGGTAAGTCTGAGCCCCAGGACAGAGGGCAGAGGCACTGTGCTGAGTAGTTTCCTGTTGACTTTACATAAGCTTAGGTCACCTGGGAAGACGAACTTCAGCTGAGAAAATGTCCCTATCAGATTGACCAAGTACCTGGGACATTTTCTTGATGAATGATTTATGCAGGGAGGGACCATCCACCGGGGTTAGTGCTACCCCTTGGTACAGGTGGTTCTCGGTTATACAAAAAAAAAAAAAAAAAAAAAGACAAGCTAACAAAACATGAGTGCAAGCCAGTAAGCATAGTCCCTGCAGGTTCCTGCCAGGCTTCATCCAGGTCTTGGCTTCTCTTAGTATCAGACTGTGGTGGGGATGGGTAAAACAATAAGCCCCTCCCCCTCAAGTTGCTTTTGGTCATTGTCTTTAACAGAGCGCTAGAAAGCAAAGTAAAGCACGCATTAATTGCGCGGCATCTCGGATCTCTCCCGGACAGCATCTGAGCTATAAGTCTGTTCTGTGGATGCAAATCGCCTGTTTATGAGTAAACAAAACCAAACTCGCAAAATGAGCAACACAGCCACTTCAGGGGTAGAGGCAAAGCGCAAAACTTCCACATTTTTCCAAACTACTGTTAAATCTGTTACATCTTTCAGTTAAATCTGAAAAGCACAAGGTAGTTTCAACCAATCTGGCCCTAAGGTCCTTGACCTAACCCGGCATCCATACATGCTGCCCCAAGTGTATCCCATCCACACAGGCTGGTTTCTAGCAGGTGAAACTTGCAGACCAAAGCTAATTCCCGCTTTGTTTCAAAGCAGCCCTCAGTCTTTACCAGTACCCTGGGGCACAAACTCAGGAAACCGAAGCATTCTTTGTCTCTCAGCTGAACTATTTTGCTCTGGGCTTTTTAATTTTTCCCATTAAACAGAGAAAGGCTTCAGCAGCATTCCTACTCAGAGAAGCAGCAGCATTGCTGTCGTCGTCCCCCCCATCCCCCCCCATCCCCACCCCCGACCCCAGCGTGCCTCCTGCCCCCACCCCCACTCCCGCGCGCTCTCCCCGGCCCCTTGCCCCTCGCCCCCTGCTTCCCACCAGCGTCATATCCTTTGTGCTGGGGAGGCAAGCTTTCAAGGTGTCTGCGTGTGTTTCTCGGTCAGAGCCTGCCCCCTCAAGTTAAGTGAGCGTAAGTACAGTTCAGCTCAGCAGCCTTCCTGCAAAAGCCTCGGCTTCCGGGAAGAAGGAGGAAATAGGTCTGGGAGTTTTTAACTTGAAGCCTACTTTGGGCTGAGAAACTTTCTAGAGGGTAGAGTGAGTGGCCATCTCATTTGCTCTGGAAATAGCAGAGAAAGAACATGGACTCTTCCTCAGAGCTCTTCACCGATCCAGAGGCCTTTACACATAGCTATGCAAAGTCGAAACAACCTTTCATTTTTTTATTAAAAGTTTATTTTCATTAAAAATAATTAATGTTTTACTTAGGATATACAAAAATGGGTTCCACCTACACTATCCTCTCCCCCAAAACCCCACTGATTCTCTTTCTCCCCCAGATATCTCCTCTTCTGCTTTTATGCCACAAATTTGTGTGTTATTAGCTTTCAGGGAATGAAAGGGGAGGGCGCATGCGTGTGGGCACACACACAGACACACACACACACACCACACAGCTTGGGGTTTGGATGGGTCACTCATTTCAGACAATAGGCAGGAGTTTAAAGGCAATGTTTTGGGCCCACAAGACAAAGGTTGTGTCTACTTTTAAAGGTGTCTAGTCAAAGTGTGGGCTGGAGGGGGCTGTATTGCGAGAAAGCAGGCTTAGTTAACACATGACGCATACAGCGTGTATGAGTGTTCAGTCACTAAGACACTGATGGAAGAGTGGGGCCATAGTCAAGCTGCTTCAGATCCCACGTGCCCAGTGGAGGTCTAGGCCCTGCTAGAATCCTTCTCCGCTTGGGTCTGAAGCATCTGGGTACTCCGTATCATGTGTGTGTATAGGGGAGCTGAAGAAATTTGTCTCTGACCTTTACATATTTTTAAAAAAGATATCACAGTATTTGCACTCATTCTTTGAGAATTTCATACTCTATATTTGGATCATAATCACTCCTGACTCCTCCCCACAACTCCTCCCAATCTTACCCCCTCCTCCCTACACCACTACTTGATTTCTTCTCTCTCTCTCTCCTTCTCCCCCTCTCCCCACCCTCTCTCTGATATTACCTCACAGCAGATAGTGTCCTGGTTCTCTGGCTCTTACAATCTTTCTACTCCTCTTCCGCCATGTTCTCTGAGCCTTGGGTGTAGGGGTCTCCTTTTAAATATATTGATTGGTGATAGGCACCTAAGAGCCTGTTGTCCTCAGCCTGTTGTGGGTTTCTACGATGGTCCCTGTCTGTTGCAAAAAGAAGCTTTTTTGACCTCAGGTGAGAGCTACTCTTATCTGTCAATTAAAGGCTAAGCATTTAGAATAAAGTCAGAATGGTTTAGGAAAGTGGCTTTTCTGAAGCACCCTGGTGATCTTTGACTGTGCATACCTAGGAGCAGAATACAGAAAGCTGACTGGGCATCATGTGCCTGGGGGTAGGGGTGGGGAGGGTAAGTTTGGAGAGTCTTGCTTCTCTGCTGGGCTGATCTGGATAAACAATCTCCAGCACCAGTTCAAAGTCAATGTCTTTGATCTTTTCTCCTGATACAATTAGACATGTAGAGATGATTGTTGACTCTTCCTGAGAAAACATGAGACTTGCCTATCTGTCAGTGTTCACTTGGGCCCTTCTTTTCAGGATGATAATAGTTCCCTTAGTTACTTCCGGTATCTCTTGGTCCCAGTGGTCCGTCTTTCACCATCTATTCACATAATCTACTTCCAAGATGGTGGAAGGGGACAGTTGTCTGGCCACTTGGCTTAGAGAGAGATCTGGGGACTCTCATAGCTCTTTCTTTTTAAATGTATTGTGTGCTCATAGGTGTGTGTGTGTGTGTGTGTGTGTGTGTGTGTATATACACATGTGCCATGGTCAGCATGTGCAGTCCAGAGAACAACCAACCTGTGTCAGATCTCTTTTCCCATCATGTGGGTCCTGGGGATTGAACTCAGGTCCTCAGGCTTGGCAGTAGGTGTCTTTAGTCACTGAGCCACTAGGGTTAGCTCATGCTTGTTTCTTAAATTGAATTTGAACCAACTACATTATTCTGTCCTGTATTTACTTTGTCCTTTTGCCTTTAAAAACAAAAAGACCCTATTGAAAAAAAAAGTTCTATGTATTATTTTCATGTAATATGCAATATTTTGATTACTGCATACACTGCCAAGCCACCATTACTTTCAAGACACTGAATGTGTATGTCACCTTCCAAGAATTTACATGCTCCTTCTTTATTCTGTGGAATTCACCACTCAACTCCACCTTAAAATGACTGACCTACTTTATTGTGGACCATCTTGCTTGACTAGGGTTCAGGATGAATAGAATTACAAAGTCCTCCCTGGGGTGGGGGTTGACTTGTTTGCACAGATGTTCTAGCAGGTGTTGTCTAGTAGTAGATATTCTAGCTGGAGATAGTGGGGTGGGGGGTGCTCATTGACAAGTCTTCCTGTATGAACAATGTGTGATATTTTATAGTTTGCTTTGTAATTAATACCATCTGTATTTCATTTGTGATAAAGAAGGCAGAGTTGAACCACCGATGTCACCCATTGGGTTTTTTAAAAGATTTATTTTATTTTGTGTATGAATATTTTGCCTGCATGTATGTCTATGTACCACATTTGTATGTTATGCTCACAGAAGTCAGAAGAGGGCAGCAGATGCCCTGAAACAGATGGTTGTGACCCACCATGTGGGTGCTGGGAACTGAGTCCAGGTCCTGTGCAAGAACAATAACTGCTCTTAGCCGCTGAGCCATCTCTCCAGCCCCAAAGTAACCAGTTTTGTCCTCGGACTCCCAAGTCACAGTGTCATTTGAGTCTGTGCATGTCTTTGCTGCCTGCCATGTGGCTCTGAATGGCGTGTTGCTCAAAGAAAACTTTGCCCTTTATCGTGACTCGTGGCTTTATTCGGTTGATAAAAACTGAGTTAATGTGATGTCGCTGGACGAATCTCCAGTATGAGAAAGTGCATACATGCCTGAAGGGGGAAAAGAAGATGAGGTAAGTCATTGCTGTGAGTCTTACTTTTAATGTAAAATAAAATGACAAAAAGACTATAGGATATCCTTAGCCTGGAGCTCGTTCTAGGTGATGGTCAAGAAAACCACAGAACATGCTTCGTTGAGAGGGACAGCCCTACACGGACACCATGGAAGCTTACATTTGTCAACCATCTACCCCTGGAGATGAGAAACACTATGTTTTTCAGTTATTGCTGGGAAGTAAAACGACATAGACTTCAACTCAGTGCATGATTTGCAGGAAAGAGCCCCAGAAGTTGTCTGTCTTTTCCTCTATCTGACAGGGGAAAAATGTCTGGAAAAGTGGCACTCAAAGCACTGTCTGGTTGGAGGCAGTGAAAGCAGGAACCAAGAGGCTGGGGTAGGTACAGTTTCTGACACGAACTATATTTGGAATTTAAGTAGTCTTTTTTCTTTTTGAGAAACTTTTAATAGTTTTGAGAAATTCATCCATACATATAGTGTATTTTGAGCACATCTTTCCCATTCTCAACCTCCAACTTGTCCCTGTCCTCCGTTTTTCTCTACCAGTTTCATGTGCTCTGTTTTAAAATCCACTGACTTCACTGAGTACTCTCTGTGTGCAGGAGTATAGGGCCATCTACTGCACATGGGTAGTGTGGCAATCTGAATGAGACTGTCCCCCATAGCCCCTGGCATTTGCACACTTGGTCCCTCAGCTGGTGGTGCTCTGTGGGGAGGATTAGGTGTGGGCTGATTGAAGGAAGTGTGTCACTGGAGGTGGGCTTTGAGAATTTCAAGACTCAAGCCATTTCTAGTTCACTGTCTCTGTTTCCCACTCGTGGCTGAAGATGTGAGCCCACAGCATCCAGTTCCTGCCACCTGCTGTCTTCTCTCCAACATCATGGACTCTAACTCTCTGGAACCATAAGCCCAAATAAACCCCTTTCTTCTATAATCTGCCTTGGTCATGATGTTTTGTCACAGAAATAGAAAAGTAACAAAAAGATATGGTCTAACACGAACCACATCTCTAAAAGAACTGAGTCTTCCTTCCAGTCATTATTGACTAATAGCTCTTCAGCTAGAGATGAGAGGTCAGAGACCCTTTCCCTGTCTGCGTTGGAAGTTTAGCTGTATTGATTTTTGTACAGGTCTTATGTGTGCAGTAGCAGCCACTATGAGTTTATGTGTGCAACAACCCCACCATGTCCAGCAAACACTGTTTTGTAACAGATACCCACGATACCTGAGTCTCACAGTCTTTCTGTCCTGTCTCTCATGATGATCCCTGAGCTTTAAGAGGAGGAGGAGGTATCATTTAGACGTCTCAGTTAGAACTGAGTACTCCAGAGCTATAGTTTAAATAGTTTTGATGAGAATATACAATAAACGTATAATAGGACTAGAACTATTTATTAAGTATGACTACAACTTAACTTGTAACACAGTACGTCTCTTCTATTTCTTTCTCTGCATTCCGCCCTTCCTCCAAGAGTACTGCGACTCCATGATATTTACATTTCCAGTAGCCGTCAATATGTGAATGCAGGAGGGGATGGTACTTTCTCAACATCATGAAGTGTCACACCTCCCTCCCCCAGTTTAGTTCAAAAAACAATAGAAGTTCACCATTGAACATTAGCATGCCATGTCCAGCTGAAGAGCGATGACTCTCCAGTAAAGATGTAGCTAGGGCTGGTCTACCATACTCCTTAACCCCAGGGCCTTGATGACTAATGCTATAGGGATGTGTGTGTGTGTGTGTGGTGGGGGTATATGTATTTCTGTGTGTCTGTGTGAGAGTGTATGTGTGGTATGCGTGTGTGTGTGTGTATGTGGTACATGTGTGATGTGTGTGTCTGTGTGTGTGTGTGTGTGTGTGTGTATGGGGTGTGTGTGTGTGTGTGTGTGTGCGCACGCGCTCTCTCATGCCTATAAACACCAAATCCTCAGCATTGCTTTATCAGCCCTGAGCACAATGCAGAGGAGCTTAGATGCGTGGCCAGCTGGTACTGTCATCTTTTAATAATTATTATTGGGTTCTCTTCATATTCATAATCTCCCATCTTTTTTTGTTTGTTTTTTTTTTTTACATTCTTTGGCTGTATTATAACTCACCTCTGTGCTGTAGTATGTTGAAAGGTCTTAAGCATTTAGGCTTGGTAACTATAGCTGAGGAGTTTTGCTGCAGAAAAGAACACCAAAATAGTTTATGTTAGGTAGCTAGTTAGAAATCAGCAGACTTGAAGGTTGGCCCCTCATTTACAATCAGTTTAGTAACCCACTTCCTGTATTGCTGCTAGTGCAGTAATTTGATGAATAACAATTCAGAAGAGAAAAAAATCATTATGATTATTCTCCCCCGCCCCAAAACAGGGTTTCTCTGTGAGTAGCTTTGGCTGTCCTGGAACTCACTCTGTAGACCAGGCTGGCCTCGAACTTACAGAGATCCACCTGGCTCTGCCTACTGAGTGCTGGGATTAAAGGTGTGTGCTACCACTGCTCAGCCCAAAATTTTATATATATGAAAAGATAGCTACAGATGAAACCAAAGAGAAATTGGAGGTAGGTTTATTATGGCTTATCAAGGGAGGATAGTTTCCCTAAGGAAAACATAGGTTTTTATAGACTTGGTTCAATTTTTCTATGACTCCTTTTAATCTGCTCAGTTGCATGATTTCAGTGTTTGGTGGTGTTGTTTTGGTTGGGTTTGGTTTTTGAAACAGGGACTCGCTGTAGCTCTGGTTAGTCTGGGATACATAGAGATCTTCCTGTCTCTGCCTATTGAGTGCTGGGGTGACATTAAGGACATGCCCTGCCACCTTCAGCTGCTGTATTATCAAAGAGTGGAATTTAAGTTGTGCCTCTGACTGTGGGTGAAATCATGGCTTTATGGAAAATCAGAATTATCGGTTGGGCTTACCAGTCACTTCGTAACCTTTCTTCTTACCTTTTCCAGTCCTTGGATAACAAAAAGCACAACTGGAAAGCTATTCATCCCAGCAACTTTATGTAACAGTACAAAGCCTGCCTTAGCATGTAGCTGGCACAATGGTCCCTTTGGCTGTTGTACACCCTTCCCCCTCAAATGATCAAGCCCTACATTATGGCCTCTCTGGCCATTGTCTATTCTTACTCAGTGAGAGTATTTTCTTCAAAAATGGTCTGTCTACTGTCCACCCTCACCCGACAAGAGCATGGTCCTCCATAGTAGTCTCTCCAGCCATTCACCACTCTCATGCTTGAGGGTGCTGTGTATTATTCCTTGATAATGTCTACCTGTCTCTAGTATTTCATCTCATGATGCTCAGTGTCGCAAATGACCTTTTATTCCGTGTTCATAATCTATGATTCTCTTTTAAGAATACAGAATACTTGCTCATTTATTCCTTTTGTTAAAGTATGCCTGAGTTTATTTCCAAATGAATTTGGTGTTTCTGTATCTTTACAACTTCCAGCAACCAACTGGAAAGTGGCTTTGAGAGCAACACTATCCCTTTTCATAGGCATGTTTATACTTCCTTAATTTATACATTTGCCACTAGAAAAAGAACTGAAAAAAACTAATATTCATTGTAAAAAAAAAAAAAAGCCCCTGGTACAGCGTTGCCTTTCTTTTGTACAACTCGGCATTCAGTTCTATGAATAATCAACTGCAAGTTGCTATAGAGATTATGGAGATCATAATTTGAATCATGGGGTAGGAGAGATGGCACAGCAGATGAGAACACTTGCTGCTCTTCTAGAGAAACTGGGTTCAGTTCCCAGCACCCACAAGGTGGCTCACAAGGATCTGTAGCTGCCCACTTCTGGCCTTTGTGAGCATCCGGCATCACTCAGTGTGGAGTCAAAACGCTCATACACAAGCAATAAAAATAAATAACTATTTTTTAAAAAAAAATTCAAACTTAAGCTGGGCATAGTGGCACATGCCTTTATTTCTAGCACTTGAGAAGCAAAGGCAAGGGAGTCTATGTGAGTTCAAGACCAGCTTGGCCCACAAAGCAAGTTCCAGGTCAGCCAGAGCTACATAGAGGAACCCTGTCTCCAAAGATAGATAGATAGATGGATAGATAGATAGATAGATAGATAATAGATAGATAGATAGATAGATAGATTTGACTTAGTCATTAAACTCAAATAAAATGTTTCAAGTAAAAAAACTTATTAAGAAATGTGTTAAGATAATTGACCTTCTTTTCTAATTGTTCATACTTATTAATTAACTCATATTGAGAGACTTTTTTGCTAGATAGTGTTCAGGTGTTAGGAATATTAGAAGGAATGATTTCTATTCCTGTTCTCAGTCCTCATGACATGGAAACTAAACCAAGAAGGAAGGCACAGGTACGGCAATGACAGTCTCACAAGCAACCCATGCATGACTAGAGTAGATGGTCCTTGCTGAAAACGCTGTTGGCTTCCTCATCCATCCCTTCTAACATAAGTATCTTATATTTTCAATGTCCTTTCATGGATCCCTGCCCCATCACCCCTTTACCCCCTCTCAGTGAATTTTCAGCATCATGACTCTAAACTATACCTATTGCTCAAGTTCCCTTAGTCAGACTCATCCTGCGTCATGAAAACAGGCCACTCTTGCCATCTTATTTTGATTATGAGCCTGTATCCTAGGGAACCCTCTTGCATCCTTTCTCTTCATTCTGAAGGGCAGGGAGTGTTCATCCTCATTTTATTCACTGATGTGTAATCTTTTCTGTAACTTCCTCCCTTTCCTGAGACTACACAATAGCTTTAGTTTCACACCTTCTGGTCCCAAGGATTTGAGTTCAAGACATAGTATTAAAACCACAGAATGTAAGAACTTCTCTGAGCCACCATGGAACTTTCCTAAGACCTACAGCCAATGAGGTAGAAGTCAAAGTACAGGGACCAAGATGGGCTACTATTCCTTACATTCATGGCAGCATTTTCTACTATGACATGAAGACCAAAAAAGACCAAAACCTATGATGATTTCCTCATTGAGTTATGGATGCCCACAAAGGCCAAAAGCGTGTGTCAGACTTCCTGGGGCTGGAGTTACAGATGGTTATGAGGTACCTAAGGTGGTTGCTAGGGACTGAACTTAGGACCGTGGGAAGAACAGCAAGTGCTCTGAAATACCTCCCCAGCTCATTATTTTGTTTTTCTTGCTTTTGTTTCATTTTAAATTGCCCAAGATAGACCAAACTCCTTATGTTTCAAGATCCAGCCTTAAACTCCTGATCTTCTTGCCTACACCTCCCTAAACACTGGAATTAGAATTGCTTTTTAGTTACTGTTCTATTGCTGTGAAGAGACACCATGCATAACCAATGCAATTTTATAAAGGAAAGTATTTAATTGGACACTTGCTTATAGTTTTAGAGGGTTTGTGCATTTTCATCATGACAGAGGGCATGGAAGCAGCCAGACAAGCATGATGCTAGAGAAATAGCTGAGAGCTATACCCTGCTCCTGCTCCACAGGCAGAGATGACAGATAGACAGATAGATAGACAGACAGACAGATAGATAGGCAGACAGATAGATAGATAGATAGATAGATAGATAGATAGATAGATAGATAGATAGATAGATAGACAGACAGGCCAGCCAACTGACCGATGACAGACAGACAGACAGACTGGGCCATGAGATTAGATGCCTACCCCTAGTGACACACATCATCCAACAAGGCCACATCTCCCAATCCGTCTAAGCCACTCAAGCAGTTCTACTCCCTAGTGACCAAGCATACAAACATAAGAGCCTCTGAAGGACCTTCTTATTCAAGCCACCACAGTTGTGTACCACCACACTTTATTTAAAAACCTACAGTTTCTTGTATTAAAAAATCCTCTCTGGACACTCACGTAAGTTTGTTTACAGTTAAGTGGGTTGGCTTTTTATCAAATACAGATATCTCTACTTTAGCACTCTTTCTAAAATATCTTCCATGGATTATTGAAAGGCAAAAATTTATGCTAACATTAAAAGTAGAAAGTGCATGTGTGTGTGTGTGTGTGTGTGTGTGTGTGGTGTGCTATAACACACTGTCCTCATGTGTACTTTTGTAGAAATAATGAAACAAACACCCCACCCGACCCCAACTCCATTCTATCTATGCAAAGTTCTGGAATACAGACCTAAGTGCTGAGATTATCGGGGACCAAAATAAATAGTATTGCTGAGTCATCTACTCATAGCAAACAAGGCAGGAAAGTTGTAGTGGGAGATAAAGCGATGTGGGAAAAGAGCCCTCAGCCCTACAGGCTGAGAATCAAAGACTCTTATGAATACAGTTATGAATGAGAGACACAGACCCTATGTATACTAAGGATTCCTTTAACTTATTTAACCTCTGTTTTTGTCTCACCTAAATAGTACAGCTCAAAAACCATCTTACCACGTTATTTGCTAAAAAGAAAAAAAACTTACCTAATTCTACCTGATTTTTAATTTTTTGAACAATATAACTCCAAAGTCACCAAAATGGTACACATACCTATTGCTAAGATACTACAATTTGACTCACTTGACAAGCTGGCCCTACTGTGTGTCACTATCCTCTTCCAGCTCCCCACCCCGTTTCTTAAAGCCTATGTTTAAATTTGCATTAACTTGTTTTCTTACTAAACTCTAATCTTGCCTCATACTGACTCACCTTGAGGTTCTGTTCTGCTTTCTGTGTCAGGAATGTCAGAGGAATATACAGCAGAAGCTGTCTCTGAACGCACTAGCCTGCTATCAGTGGCAGATGGCAGCACAGAGCTGCATCACCAGCAGGCCTGACACAGCACCATAGATTTAATGGGCTTCAAGTGTGCATGTACATTTGCCTGGGCCCTCCTTGCTCTGTAGTTCTTTCTATCAAGCCTAGCCAGGTACCATACCAAGGGAAACAAGAGCCCTCCATGAACGAGCTTGCCACCGATGACATACAGGGACAAAATACAAAACTGGTACTTCACGCATCGGAGTCGAAGGTCATTACCTTTGATGTTTGCTTCCATGAGCTTAATGGAGTCAACTTGTTGGATAGAAGTTGCCGCAGCTGTCAGGGGCATAGAAAAAGTAGTGGAGACAGAAAAAAAAAATGATCAGGTATTCGAAGGAGAAATACCCTTCCAAATGGTTGCTTAGCAACATTACTTCTAGACCATTAACATAAATATCTAATAGACTGTTCTCTCTTCCTAGAACCAAACCTATAATTGAACTGGAAGCAACAGTATCAAACAAACGTAGTAATCCATGAGCATCTAATAATAACTGCTAGAGTGAAGTTTATCAGTGAAGGAAAAGGTTTTCTAGCTATGTGTCTGGTAGGAACATGGTGGGCATATAAATGGGTGCTAGTATATGGCAAATGAGTTAGCAATAAAATCTTTCCTACTTTTAGTATTTATTTATTTATTATTTATTTATTTATTTATTTATTTTCTGTGTATGAGTGTTTTTTTTCCTATATATATGTCCATATATTATTTGTATGACTGGTGCCTATCAAAGTCAAAAGAGACATCTGGTCCCCTGGAATGGGAGTTACAGTTGATTGTAAGCCACCATGTAGGTACTGGGAACCAAACCCAGAGCTCCTACAACAAGATCAAGTCCCAATAATAAATCTTTTTGTCTTCTTGCTAAAACGTCAATCTCTGCCTTTATCTCTTGACAGAATTCCTTGCTGCTTGGGTGGAAACATGGAACATGGTTCTTCACAACTTGTTTTCTATTTATCTCTAAGTAAAACTAATTGTCTTTCGTTAGGAATTTTATTTAATGTGAGAAGCTACTTAGCATCCACTAGCCTGGAAATGTGAGGATCATATTCTTTCTGCATATTTTAAATAAATGAGCAAAGGAATTCAAGGAACAAATAGAATTCATTCCCTTGAAAAGCAAATTAGAAAGAAATTTTGCTTGTGTGTTTGATTGATTGCTTGCCTGCTTGCTTGTTTGCTTTTGAGACAGAGCCACAGAGCTCTAGCTGATCTGGAACTTGTAATCCTCCTGCCTCAGCCTTCTGATGCTGTTATGTTCACTTGTGGTTGTATAGATGGCTTCATCAGCAGGGATCACTTAGTCTCTTTCTTAATGAATCTCCCTTTTGTCAAATTTTATTACCTAAGTACCCATCATGTATATAACAAAGGTCTTAGAACTAAAAGGGAAGTTTGTATGCTTGCATTGTGGAAAGGAGACGTGAATATACACATACCTTGTTATCCAAGAGAATTCCAAAACAGAAGATGAAAAATCCCTTTGAACCAAAAGCAAAAAAGTAAATTGTATATATATTCTATTGCATTTTCTTTTTCCAGATAAGAAATCATGTATATACTATATGATACAATCCTATCACAAAGTTATGACACCTGCTGCTCCAATGTTGATCCCTGTCCCATCAGGAGTAAGGCCTCATTCTATAACCCACTAGCCTGAGACTCATTAAATAGACCAGGCTGGCCTCAAACTTTTGATTCTCCTGTCTCTACCCCATGAATGCTGGGGTGATAGGTATGTACTGTATGTTCAACTGAACCTGTTTTCCTGCCTGCCCTCCTGCTGGACTATAGGCTTCTAGAAGGCAAGAACAGTGTGAACTCAAACAATGCCTGGCACATCACAAAGTGTTCACGGGTTGTATTTCATGAATGTGTTAATGAGCAAATGATAGAATGAAGTTGTAAACTCGTGTGGCACATCATCCTCTGCTTTAGTGTCATTTAAAGCCCCACATAGCACCCAATGGCTGAGGTATCTTAGCCTTTCTTTCAACCAGGTATTTAATAAGCATCCATCTGAGATGATACCTGAGAGGACAGCAGCTACTGAGGTTCAACATCCAATAGCCAGGAGGAAGAAGGTGGACTCCACAAGTAACTTTGTATTTAAATTTGTCTCTTGGAAAATCTTGGCTAAAGCCAATAGCATGCTACTCACAAGCCTGCCCTTCCTAGAGCTCTCAAGGCTTGTCTCCATTGCGTGCATGGTCACCATGACGACATCTATATTACCATCTGTCCATTCACTGCTGTGTAGACTGGTGCAATGCCTCTAAGAAACTCTAAGCATTTACTGAGTATGAGGCACTGTGTCAGGTGCTAAGTTATGTCTTATAATCCTCAAATATTGCTCTATAAGTGCTACTGTGATCTCCACTCATCAGCTGGGAGAACTGACGAATGGAGAGATTAAGCATACAGTTGGTATTTGAGAAAAACACACTTGACTCAAGAACCCAAAAATGAAACTGCTACCATTTCCATGACTCATTGCTCCAAGTGGTCTAGCCTTATCTGCAATAAACCATGATAGAAGACTTCTTCCAGATACATCAAAACCTAAGGATTTGTTTTTCCCTTAATTCTAAACGCTTTCTGACTACCAAATATGAAAGCCATCCTTAATACTAAGGATCGGCAAGCTGTGTGTGTGTGTGTGTGTGTGTGTGTGTGTGTGTGTGTGTGTGTGTGTGTGTGTGTGTGTAGAGTAGATTGTAAGATACATAATATCTGTTTCAGCTCCTCTGCTATTGGAGAGGAAAGAGCTACTGATCCTATGTACATTAATGTACATGGTTGGGTTCCAAGAAACTGTTATTTCCAAAATCTGGCTGCTGGTATCAGGTTGCCAGCCCCTGTTCATTAAATTCCAGGGACTTGTTTTGTATTGGTCAAGGTCAGCAAGTACTGTTGAGTTACTTCTCTTCCTCCGCTTTGTCAGAGATTTGTACAAGAGACTGTGGACTGAGTCAACCACAAGAGAGATAAAAGGTGGTTATGTGAATGCTGATAGATTTCAGCTCCACAGTGGGTTACTGAGAACATCGAGAATTCTCCTTCAGTATGATGTAAACTGCTGGGAAAAAGGGATGGGTGTGTCTTCTCACTGTCTCAATGTACTTCCTGTTATAGACCTGTTGGAGCAAAGGAGATGAAGCCATCTTCATCCACCAACCCTAGTTCTCTAAACTTATTCCAATGATATGAGTATGTAATACATACACTTATTGTTCTTACCTGGAAAGCATTGAGTAAAGCGAAAAGAACATGCCAAGCCAGATTCTGGTTGTCCACCATTGTTCCTATGCCGAAGCCCCAGGTGAGCCCGAGCAGTGGGGTTAGCACAAGAAGGCTCTTTCCCATGCGGATGGCAGTGGCCTTGTCATCCTGATTCACTCTTTCTCCAATTGCTGGCCTCCAAAGCTTTCTGAGGACCAGCAGCACCACAACCAAGTTCACAGCCACGATAGTCAACGCGGGAACAACGAACGCCAAGAGAGGTTTGCTCTTGTCAGACCAATTAAGCCAACACACATCGTTCCTTTTGTAGCTATTGCTAGGTTGGGTGATGGCAATGGTGATGATGGATATAAGGAGAGGGCACCCATAGCCTAGGCAGAAGCCAACAGCCATCATGGTAGGCACTGCCATGTGATGAAACACAAGAATGAGTCGATAAGCCAGCAGGATGCCAAGTACAAGCATCCAGAAGAACACGGCAAGGTAGAAAAAGTGGGTGAAGAACACCGCAGCCACACAGACTCCGGAAGGGCTCACAGAGGTGTCCACAGAGCCAGAAATGATAAACCAAACATCAGCAATGAGGAGCGAGAGGGCGATGTTCACCAGGCAAATGTTGCGTGTGTAGGAGGTTTGGTTTCTCTTGGTCTGTTTCCAAAACAGAGACTCGATGATCAGGCATAAGATTAGACTTGCAATAGAGATGCCCAGCCCTATGTACGTGATCCATTTTACCACAGGGACAACTGAAGAGGGAACAAAGGGTGACATGAGCATGGAGAAGGAGGTCAGGTGACTACATCGGCACAGTACTGTGTCTGGAGTTTCATTAACTAGTTGGCAGCCCGCATTGCTCCATTGCAAGCGGCTAAAGTCCCAAAACACACAGTGAGGCTGGCTCAGGTTTCCATTTATTTTGGAAAAGTTCAGAAAAACTTCACTGATGGAATAGTTTTGGATAAGTGTAGATATCACAGGACCATTGACCCGTTCATTTCCTCTCTGGGTAATGGGTAGAATGTTCCCAAAGGTCAATGAGGCCATGCTGATAATAGTCTTCGGATGTGATTTCTGGAATTGCTCTGGTTCAATAAGCACGTGGCCTCGGATAGGCAGAGAGGCATTTGGTTTTATTTCAATCTGATAGTTGTAGCCCTGTGTGCTCTGGACTTGGGTCACTGGAATCCCTATCCAGTCAATGAATTTTCCAGAAAAGTTAAGAGGTAGAGCCGTGGAAGGGATGAGAGTACTGATGTTTTCCAGCGTCTCTAGTAGCTGGGAGCTGGCGCCCTTTGCTTCTTGTAATAGAATTGTCCAGTTCGTAATGGAGGCTGAATCCAGGATACGATCAGCTATGTTGATGACGTCCTGAAACATAAAAATCAAAGTCACTTTAGGTCTTCTGATACAGGAGAACCAAGTGTCAAGGTTGGTCACTTTAAGTATAGAGAAAATGGTCATAGACTTGGTAAGTTGAGATCATGGTAAAACTCATGAATTGCATTCAGTTCTGTCATTCAACATAGTAGAAGAGTTTGGGTAAAGAAACTTGGGTCAAGACGGTAGGGTATCTCAGTGGGTAAAGGTATCTGCTCCAATCCTGGTGACCTGAGTTCAATTCCCAGAGCCCACATGATTGAACGCGAGAGCCAATTACCACAGATTGTCCTCTGGCCTCCATATGTATGCTGTGGAATGTGTGTATATTGTGAAATCCCCCCAATACACACACTAAATAAAATAGTTTTTTTAAAGTTGAGTTTAGAGTGGTCACCCCAAGTCATCTGCAATCACAGTGAGGTTTTACTTCAGCGGGGATGAAGAAACATTCTACAACGCGCAGGTGTGCATTCCTTTAACTCTGAGATGGGATCGGTGAATATGTTACAGCCCCAGGACAGAAGCATGATGTTCAACAACTTCGCCATTTTGTTCCCTTAGCTAACATTCAAATTTGTTTTATCTTATTCTACTTTATTTTATTATTCTCTCTTAGAAATGTGTTCTTTCCTAATGAGAGACAGAAATGGGGTGGGCCTTATGGGAAGAGAGGTGGGGAGGAACTGGAAGGGATAGAGGAAGGGAAAGCTAATCAGGGTTCAGTGTATGAACAATAACAATAAATATTTTCTATTTTTAAAAAAAGAACTTGTAAATTCATGCGATGGATGCTCAAATTTTAATTCATGGGTTCTTACTGTTGCTTACTGAATAAGAATATCCAATAGCGATCCTTAAGAACAGTGTGGTTTTGAATTGCTAGCTGGAGAGATGGTTCAGACAATGAAATCACTTACTACTCTTTCAGAGGACCTAAGTTTGGCCTCAAAGTCACAATCTTCCTACCACAGCCTCTCAAGTGCTAGAATTATAGACCTGTGTCACCAGGTTTTGCACTGTCAATTTGTTTGAATTGGCTTTTCCATAGTAAAAAAAAAAAAAAAAAAAAAAAAAAGAGCTCAAAGCATATAATGAACTACATAGTACATAAAGAACTTCACTGGGCAGGTAGCTCAGTAACAGAGTGTTGACCTGGCAAGCACTGGGCCCAAAGTTCAAAACTAAGTTTGGGGTCTGGGAAGAGAAGATTACTGTTTTCCCTCCCAGTCTCCTGCAACCTCTGCTCCAGCCCAAATCCACACCCTTTATTTCTCTAATTAGAAAACAAACACGTGTCTAAATAACAATAATAAAATAAAGTAAAATAAAAGCAAACAAAGCAGACTAGCACAAAGCAAATAAACAGGAAAAAAATAAGAAAAATCACAAGAAACCCATATAGATGCAGATGCACACACATTTGCCCACATAGAAATTCTATAAAACTACAAAACTGGATGCCATGATAAATGCTCAAAGGACCTGTAAGGAGAAAAAACAAAGGCCTGGTAAAGCATTATGAGACAAAGAACCTCCAAAAAGGCCACTGAGTTCATTTTGTGTTGGCCATTTCTAGTGCAGGGCATGGGGCTTGCCCTTAAGAATGGTTTGTGTTCCCAGTGAGGCTCTGTTGAAGAAAGGATATTAGTTGCTTTAGTAGTAACATATAGTGAACAAATATTAGCATGTCATTTTAAGTCAAAATTTAAATATCTACACTTAATCAGCCAAGAGAAAGGAGTTCTTAATTATTTGCTGTATATAATGAACACATAGGATCAACAGTCTAAGTTGCAATCTCCCCATGAACAGGCTGCTTGTGACGGTCCAGGTTTAAAGGAAGGGAAAGCTTTTGCACTACTGAACATGGGCATTTATATTTCTTCTCTTCCCAGACCCCAAACTTAGTTTTGAACTTTGGGCCCAATGCTTGCCAGGTCAACATTCTGTTACTGAGCTACACGCCCAGTGAAATTCTTTATACACTATGTAGTTCATTATATGCTTTGAGCTCATTTTTTGTTTACTATGGAAAAGCCAATAAAACTCACACAGGAACTGTTACATAGCTTCTCTGTTTTTTATCAAGAGATTCCCCATCATCCAGGCTTTTAGTATGCCTTATATAAGATGTAGCACTTGAAATTCAACTTTCAATCTGAGTGGAGTGGTACATGACTGTACTCCCAGCGTATAGAAAGCTAAACCAAGATGCTTTCAAGGAGTTCAAGGCTAACCTGGCCATTGTATGGCATGCCAGGCCAGCCAGAGCTACAATGTGAGACCCAGTCTCAAAAAAGCTAAATAAATAAGTTATAGATAAATAAAGTAAGCCTTCCAAGTGCAGAAAATCATACCTTCAGTGTCAAATTGGACACAGTTAAAGAATTTGCCAGTGACAGGGATGAAATGTTGCTCAGAAGTGACACCACTGTGCCCAGGTTCCCGACTGTGGTGGATGGGCTTTCTATAATGATGGTGGAAAGATTTTGCACCAAAGATGCCACACCTGCCTCTGTGATCTTGCCTGTAATCATACTGAGCTCCTAAAAATAAAAATTAATATCAATTATTAGGTTCTAAGGTGGAAAACAGAAATGCTTGCACATCATTAGACTTAAATCAGATGTCTTATCTACAGAGCAAAGTGCAACGTATCAGGGGTAGCTTATAGAGTAGTGGAAACAATGTCTTGGTTCAGTGATTCTTATATTCTAGACACCGTGCTCAATACACAATAGGGATATGTTCATTGAGCATCTTAAACACTCTTGGAAGGAAGGAGTGTTGTTTGATATTTTAGCACCAAGGAAACTGGATGATGAAAATATTGTCTGAAAGGCATTTCCAAATACATCATAATCTCAGTTACAGAAAAACAGATGATCAGCAAGCTCCGGTTACTTTGCAAGAGGTACTCAGCTAGATGTGGTTCTGCCAGTACCGAGCTCTGCCATTACTCAGGATGAGAAGCTGGATGGACACATGCCAATTTGACTTCTGGGCTTGGGTCAATTCCCACCATTTCACTGGGTTCAGAATCTCACATCTCCCTCTCAGCCCTAGTCTGTTTCTGCTATGCTAGGGTAACTTGGAAAACAGCAAGCATGAGTGTTTGTATTCATCAAGACAAGTTAACCCAGGATCTTGGATCCCCTGCCCCCAACCTCCTTGCTCCTTTTAGCTGAGTGTACTGCTCTCTGCCTGCCCTTTACATCCTGGGATCAACTAATTCCAACTATTGCCATGTTTAGAACTGGGGCAAAGAAGGAGAGAGCAAGACTAGACACCAGTGGTACCTGCTCCTTCCTCGCCGATGAGGACACAGAGCAGCAGCTGTTTCAGCTGCTTTGACAGCTCTCTTTGGGGCTTTCTGCTATGGGAGGAAGGCCTCTGGCTGGGATGGAAGCTCTATTTACTACGGATGTCAGCTATACACGCGGTGTCTGAGCCAGTCTGGAAGACTTTTCCTCCTGTGATTTGAATTCTCCTGTTCTTGACCAGTTATCTCCTCTCCTTCTCTCTCTCTCTTTCTCTCTTTCCCTCTTTCTCTTTCTCCCTTCCTTCCTTCCTTCCTCCCTCCCTCCCTCTTTCTTTCTTTCTTTCTTTCTTTCTTT
>NW_021604617.1:11815058-11817582 GCF_004785775.1 Grammomys surdaster
TCTTTCTTTCTTTCTTTCTTTCTTTCTTTCTTTCTTTCTTTGAGTTTTTCTTTCTTCTTGACACAAAACATAATATTGGACTAGGAAGCAAGTGACTGTTTTTAGATTAATGTTACTGTTACCAGATGGACCACTAGCTGCTTGAATTTTTGTTTCCTGAATGTGTGTCTGTGTGTATATACGTACATATACGTAGTTATGTGGTTGGCAGAACAGATAGCTTTTAAAATCTATTGAATGAGTCACCCATGTCCAACCTACTCACTATTCTGGTTGAAGATGTTTATATACGCTCACTTATATTAAGTACATTGCCATGATTCATGATTCCCTTTAATCTTCAACTCCAACTCCAAGGCCTCTTGGATTTCCAAGTCCTCCTTAGTTGGTGCTTAAGGATCTATCATATCTTTTAGCATTGAGTGATTTTACTAAGACAAAGCCATTAGAAAATTTCTGACTCTATCACTCATGCTGGCAATCCCTGGTTAACCAAAACCAACAGAGCCTTCATACTTTTGCATTCTGTTCAAAGATATCAATAGTCACCTTTGACCTTCTACCTAGCCAGAATCCCTAGGAGATGCTCACCGTGGAATTCAAACTCCCTGCCCAAAAAAAAAAAAAAAACCCTATGTCACCTTCTTCAGTTCTTCAAGCTGAGAGAGCACACAGGACTCGCTGGTGATCTGCCACCCAGAGGACTGGCACCTGACCGTCATGCTTCCTATGAAGCCACTGCTGCAGGGTAGAGTATATTCATCATTCTCTGACCCAAATCCAAAGGAGATGCTATTACATTGAGCTGGAAAATAACAGATACAGATGAAAAAATGACTCTAGAACATTCCATCACTCTACAAAATAATTCATTGTTTAAGTGCTTTAGAAGTTTATATTTCCAGATTTAAAACCCAGGTAAAATTTGGAAGTACAGGTGTACTGTTGATGCCCAAGATCATTCTCAGTCCCCTTTCTTCTTCCTGATCTCTCCTGCTCAGGATGGTGTCTCCTTCCAGGGATCTGACCAATGCCAGAAACTTTGCTCTTAAGGGACTGTCAGCTGGTTAGTATTAAGTGAACACAAGGCACAATGTAATCACTTATGAAAGTACTAGAAGGTAAGAGACAGGTCTGTGGGTTAAACACCTGCCCTGCAAGCACGAGTATCAAAGTTCAGATTCTTTCCACATGAAAGCCAAGTGGGCACAGTAGCCCACCTGAAATCCCACCAGCATTCAGGAGATAGAAGCAGGACATTTTCAGATCCAGCTGGCTAGCCAAATTTACTGGAAATGAAGAGTTCCAGATTCAGTAGGAGACCCTGCCTTAATCTATAAGGTGGAGAGAAGCTGAGGACGACACCCGGCATTAACCTGAGCCTTTACATGCACACACGTGCACCCACACATACTTGTGTCCATACACATGCAAACATGCATACACACATATACACTCCTATCACACAAACATAATGCAGTGGAGGGAGAAAATACTTGATAATCTTGAAGATGCTATAGAACAAAATGTGATGATATGGTTGGAACATAAGTGATTGTCACTGGGGTGTGATCCTTCCTGGCATGGACTTATTTCAAAGCTGCTTCCACTGAAGTCACCAATGATTCTCAATAATATATTTCTCCTGTGACCAGAACCAGTAAATGACATCATTGGAAGCCAGTTGCTCAAGGCCTGGAATTTTGATCTCCTCAGCGTTCTGTTCTAAGTGTCTGGACATATCAGATAGTATGTGAATGTTTGCTGGGTGAATGTTGTTGGCAGACACTGACAGAGCTTATGGCAGGAGATGCCTAAAGCTGAATTTAAAAAGTAAAACTAGTGCACAACATGTATGGCTAACTGTAGACCTCTTATATTTCTTGTAGACCCAACCCTCAATCACTCATCCCTTTGCTGAATGCCTACAACCACTGGAAACCACACACCATTTCTCAGCTTCTGTGAGAGGAGTAGATTCTTTTGGATTCCATACACAAGTGAGATCACACGGTGTTGTTCTTTCTCTTTCTGGCTTATTTTATTAAACATAATATCCTCTAGGCTTAGCCTCATTTCCACAGGTAACTGGAATCATCCGTTTTAAGGACTGAAGGTACTTCGTATTTCAGAATAGCTGGGAGGAGAATGTTGACTCTTTCCATTGTAAAGAAATGATAAATGTTTGAGGTGATAGATATACTAATTACATAATTGCACAATATCAGCAACTCTCAAAATAGTGCATTATAATCCCATAAATATGCATGATTATTATATGTCTATTTTCTAAATTAAGATATTAGGCATAAGGGTGCATATCCATAATTCCAGGACTTGAAAGGCTGGGGGTGGTGTCTTGAGAATTGGAAGCCAGGCTACAGAGAGAGACTCTTCCTCAAAAAGTGGGGAAGAGATAAAGGAAGGAGTGACAGGGAGGGGAAGAGAGGGAGGAAGGGAAAGGGAGAGGACAGGAGAGGAGAGAAAGGAAGGGGAGGGGAGGGGAGGAAAGGGAGAGGAGGGG
>NW_021604617.1:11817982-11828590 GCF_004785775.1 Grammomys surdaster
TAGGAAGGGCGTCTAAATGAGGACTTGTCTAGGATGCTATATGGGCAGGTCTGTGGCAGATTTTCTTGACTGGATTGGTTAACTGAGATAGATAGGAAAACCCACCCTGAATGTAAGTGTCACCATTTCAAGGGCTGGATCCTAGACTTGGACTGTGAATGTGACCAGCTGTTTTAAATTCCTTCTGCCTTGGTTCCCCTCCAAGGATAGACTGTAACCTGGAATTGTGAAGCAAACAGACCCTTTCTCCCCTGAGTTGCGTTTATCCGGGTGTTTTCTCTTACCAAGAAGAAATGAACTAAGATGATATTTTTTAAAAATAGAGAGAGAGAGGTGGGTGTGTGCCTTCTCCCCTTGGGTCTTTGGATGGTGATTTGAAACTACTGTCAGCTCCAAGGCTGTTCCAATGCATACTCCAGCAAAGCACAGCCAAATCACGTCCATCACAGGCAGTAGTGATGTCAGTGTTTCCAGATCTCCAATCAAGGTCAAGGCCAAGCCCAGGTGACACAGTTAGTAACAACCTCCGAGTCAGCTGGGGTTGAGTTTGTCCAATGGTGAGGGGGAAAACGGCCAGTTTTCAACAAAAGTAGGTGTTAGAACAGTTCTCTTAGAACTCTAATTTCTGAGGACTGAAACAAAGATGAGAACCCAGCCTTACCTTTCCCAAACACTCGAAAAGAGCCATGTTTGACTGGAAACTGCCTTCTCAGGGCCGCCTGTGCCCTGTCAGCCTGCTGTTCAATAGCAGAAAGGAGTTCAGCAGGGCTGGTGGAGCCAGTCACTTCATAGCCAACAACGATGCTTCCCTTTCTGCAGTAAGAATGTGGGAAGAAAGAGATTCACTGAACCTTCGTTTAGTCTCTTAGGGCAAATCTGGAAGTACGTGACATGGAGTCCATAGGAAAGAAGCAAGCAGATCTGCTGGATACCTTTATGGAGCAGAGAAATACATGCAACACACATACACATAACACATGCATGTGAGTACGCACAAACTTATATTCACACACAAATACATACACACATCCGTGTGCACATACATTTGCATCCATGCAAGCATATGTACATATTCATTTGCATGCACATGCATGCCCATATGCATACATATGTCCACACACATTTCTAAATGTTAAATGTCATGAAAAGACAGGCAGACAGCGACAAGCATAGAAGGAAGAAGTAAAGACCTCACATTACATATGGCTGCATGGAGAAGTTTTCTCCATGACAAACTTCTCTGGTTTTTGAAACAGGTCCTTATAATGATGTCTTAGTTAGGGTTACCATTGCTGAGATAAAATACAGCTCAGAACATAAAAGACAGCAGAGGTTTGAGTCCAGCAACTGGTAAGAAGGTGGAGAAGGTGGCTGGCCAGGAGTGGGTAGGCTGAGGAAGCAGGGGTGGACATGTATTTGGCATTCTCACTGGAAGAGCAAGCAGAGATGTCAGGTTGGTGGCTCACATTCAGAGTTCAGGGGCAAGGCCAAGTCCAGGTGACACCGATGGAAACCTCAGGAACACAGATGGTGTCTGAGGCATGAGCACACATGTGCACACATGTTGATGAAATGAGCCCTACGGTGGATCTATGAGATCAGCACCCTGTTACCCTCACTCTTTGGTTCTGTGTTTGTCACTACGGAACCCAGGCTGGCTTGGAACTTGCAGCAATCCCCCTGTCTCAGTTTCCTAAGTGCGGTGATTGTATGTGTAGGGCACCATGCCCAGCTACTCCTATCTTAGTGTTATATTCTCTTCAATTAAAAAAGAGGTTTTACATGCTTTATAATAAAGTATAAAATATAAAATTTTAAATGTTTACTTTTTAAAAATCTGTATCAGTGTGTTAGGGGGGAGTACATACACATGAGGTATAGATGCCAAGGGGGGAAAATCAGAAGAGGGTATCAGATAGCCCGGGAGGTGGAGTTACAGATGGTTGTAAACCATCTGATATAGGTGTTGGGAACTAAGCTCAAGAATTCTAGAAAACCAATATGTATCCTTGACAGCTGAGCCATTTCGCCAGCCCCACAGCTGCTCACATTGAAGTGGGAGGAGCAGAGGGAGGGAAACTATAATTAGGATATATTGTATGAGAAAAGGATCTACTTTCAAGTTAAACAAAAGGAATTGAGACACAAAGAGAAGCAGGGTTAGGAGAATGAGAACTTCGGGGGCTCCAAGGTCTAAACTCTTGGTGTTCTTGCTTTGATGCCCCGGTTCCCTATACCATTTGCCAGCTGTCTTCCTACTGATTATTTATTTTGTTTTGAGACAAGGTGTACCTGTGTAACCCAGGCTACCCTTGTATTCACTTTGCACTCTAGGTCCGTCTTCAAATAACAGCAATCCTCCTGCCTCCACATGCCAAGCACTAGGAGTCCAAGCACGCACCATCACACCTTTTCAGCTTTAGAGTGTAAGACTCATTGGGATTGGATCTCAGCTTCATCTAAGACACTCCATCACTGACAGCAAAGGCTCAGAAGAAAATGATCCATGATACATGTTTGCCATAAGATGGAAGCAGTGTTCTCTGTGTTGGATTTTAAAGAAAGTTATTCCCGTGGGACTTTCTAAATGACTTTATGGAATAGGAATATATTTATAGCAAATGTTGTTGAAAATTCCCCATGACTGGTTTGAAGTGAACCATGGAAAAAATAATGAGTCACGTTCCTTGACCTCTGAGCCACTTCCTCCAGCAAGTGGACCACAAGTAGCTGGCATGCTCAACTCCAAATAACGTTGAATTGAATCATAAACAAAAGGCGGATTTACTAAATATCCCTGTATTTGCTATAGACAATGACCTCTGAGTTTTGAACCATAGTCTATACTTGATGCCTGCCTGGCCAGAAGGCTATTTTGTACAAGGTTTCCATCCTGATTCCAAATTATACAGCGCCAAGTCCGCTGTCCATGCACGGTGTGCAGGAAATGCTCACCTCTCTACACCCACAGCCTAATGCCACCTTTCACCCCTTCCTGAACCTGAACTCTATGATCTCCCCCTTCCTCTCAAGGTCCCATCACCTTATGCCCATGTATTTACAATTTTTTAATGTATGTGTGTGTGTGTTCTTCTATGTATGAATGTGTATGTGTGTTCACATGCATGTGCATACTTGCATGTGGAGATCAGAGAACAACCTCAGGTTGCCATTAGGAATACCATCTACTCCCTTTGAGACAGCATCTCTCACTGGCCAGGATCTCATTAATTAGATGAGTCTTGCTGGCCAGTAAACCCCAGGGATCCCCTGTTTCTACTGCCCTGTCACTGGGAATAGATGTGTGGACTACCATGCCAGGCACTGTTATGTGGGTTCTGGGGTCAGACTCCAGACTTCATCCTTGCAAGGTATACACTGACTAAACTATCTGCCTAGCATTGACTTTACAATCCTGACAAAGGCAGCAGGGACATCACTGGGCATTCTCAGGACTAGTTTGGAATTCTAGAGCAGCCCTTCTAAGACCAGATGGTACTTACCGAAATTGAGTGACCTGAACTGACTCAAAACCATGGACTCTTCTGTATGCTTCTTTGAGCTTAAAAAGAAAACAAAAGACAATGATTCAAGCTTTGTCCTCACACATCAAAAGGACATTGGAGCAAAATACAGATGAAACAATAAATAAAGCATTAACAGATGAGCAAAAGGAGAAGGGACCACGGGAAGAAGTTATATGTCATAAAAATACAGTCAAGTAACAATTGAGAATACACACACACACATACACACACACACACACACACACACTTTGTTTTTGATGATGCTAAGAAAGAGTGAGCTATCAGAGGCTGGTAAAATGGCTCCATTTGCAAAGTCATCACCACAGTCATGAGGAGTTGAGTTCAGGTTCCTAGCACTCATGTAAGCAGAGTATATAGCCCCATGCATCTGGAGCCCTAGCCCTGGGAAGTGGAGACAGGCAGAGCTTGTTGGTCAACCAGTCTCATCAATTGGTGAGGCCAATGGGAGACTTTGACTCAAAATAATCTCAATGATAATATAGACACCTTTTAACAGGAAGGCACTTGAGATCTACCTCTGGCCTTCACATATGAACAGAGAGACAGGGAGGCTTTGATAATGGTGGATAATCAACATCTTAGGATAGCAAGGAGTAGGGTACTAATAATATAATAAATGTACCCAGGTCTATGTTCTGGTCCTCAACATAGCCACACTGACTGGTCTGTTCTTAAATGACTGCAGTGAAGTCATGTACCCAAGTCTATGTTTTGGTCTTCAGATTGACTGGTCTAGTTCTTACGGGACTTCACTGTGAGGTAACGTTTTGTTCAGTAAATCTGTTCAGCTTCTAAGAGACACTCCTTTGAGGGACAAATTAAAATGCTGACAATTGAGCTTAGGTTGTGAAAATTTACCGTATGTGATTAAAAACCATAAAATAGTCAAGAATCCTTAGTACAATATTCAAATAAATACACAAAAGCAGACACAAGGCAATTTAGAAATAAAGTCTCAGGAAAATGCTCAAGAATCATCAACTGTGGGTAGAGTGGAGCTCATCCAAAATAAGTAATTAAATATGCACTAAGGGAATGGACTGGCTGGTCGTGTGTGCCAACTTGACACACGCTGGAGTTATCACAGAGAAAGGAGCTGCAGTTGAGGAAATGCTTCCATGAGATCCAACTGAAAGGCATTTTCTCAATTAGTGATCAAGGTGGAAGGACTCATTGTGGGTGGTGCCATCTCTGGTCTGGTAGTCTTGGGTTCTATAAGAAAGCAAGCTGAGCAAGGCAGAGGAAGCAAGCCAGTAAGTAACATCCCTCCATGGCCTCTGCACCAGCTCCTGCTTCCTGACCTACTTGAGTTCCAGTCCTTACTTTCTTTGGTGATGAACAGCAGTGTGGAAGTGTAAGCTGAATAAACCCTTTCCTCCCCAACTTGCTTCTTAGTCATGATCTTTGTGCAGGAACAGAAACCCTGACTAAGACAGGGACGGAAGAGTTGGCTCAGCAGTTAGGAGCATGCAGAGAACTTGAGTTTCCCCTTCCTAGCATCCATGTTGAGTGACTCACAGTCACCCATAAGTCTAACTTCAGGGGTTCTGATGGCCATTTCTGGGCTCTGTTGGCATGTGCATACTCAGATGTGATGGTGCATTTTTATAATCTCAGCACTCAGGAGACCAAGACAGAAAGATCATACAGACTTACTAGCCAGCCAGCTGAATTAGTGAGCCTCAGGTCAAAACAAAAGCCCTGTCTAACAGGGAACTAAGACAATATTTAACTCTCATTTTCTCTGTCCCCTATAAGTGCACACAGCACCCACATGGGTATGTCCTATATACAAATATGCACACATATGAAATGTATATCAAATGCATATTCTAAATTGAAAAGCCCTGGAACTTATGGTTAGAAAGAAAATCATTACATAATAAATAATGCTTACTTGATTTTCAATTCCAGTTGCGTAGTGGGCATATACATCAGATGATGAATTCCAAAGGTCTTCAGGAAATTTTTCGTCAATTTCAAAAGTGCCCCAAACCTCTGTGGGAAATAGAAGAGAAAAAGTCTTTACATAAAATAAATGTCTAACTTGATTTTATCAGCAGCATGAAATTATGAAAGTCCAATTCTGAATACATGGTATTTCCATTTATTTTCATAAAATATATTCATCTAAAATAATAAAGGAAAAAAAGAAAACCAGAGTTTTCAATGGTGAGTTTCTAACAGTCATGAGAACATTTGTGTGTGTGTGTGTGTGTGTGTGTGTGTGTGTGTCTCTTTCTGTGTGTGTGTGTGTGTGTGTGTATACATGGAAATGGGATGTCTAATGTCTCTCTAAATTATTCTGTACCTAATTTTTTGAGACAGGGTCTATCACTGAACCTGGTGCTTACCAATTCAGGTAGCCCAGAGATCCTGAATCTTTCCTTCCCTACTGTGCCCAGCTAAAGATCTACACTCATGTCTTTTTTTTTTGGGGGGGGAGGGTTGGTGGTTTTTTTGTTTTGTTTGTTTTGTTGTTTTTTGTTTTTGTTTTTTATTTTTTTGAGACAGGGTTTATCTGTGTAGCCTTGGCTGTCCTGGAACTTACTCTGTAGACCAAGCTAGCCTCAAACTCAGAAATCCAACTACCTCTGCCTCCCAAGTGCTGGGATTACAGTGCGCCACCACTGCCAGGCCTACACTCATGTCTTAATGCTTTCACACCAAGTACTTTATTTACTGAGACATCTCCCCAGCACAACATCCTCCCATAACACAACTTTAAAGCAGTTTGCTAACTCCTTATGAACACCATGCTTACTAGCTCAGGGCTAGTGCTTGTCTGTACAGAGTTGGTCTCTCTCTCTAAGGACAACTCCTGTTTGTTCTTCATTCAGGGCCTAATCGTTAGCTGCTCTGGAAGCCCTTCTCTGGTCCACAAGAGGAAACTTCTTTCTACCTCTGCTCTCTAGCCCCACTGTGTCCATCTGGCTATACCTGCCTCCACAATACTGTGGGAAGCCCTTCATGAACACAATGCCTGGCTGAGTCCTTTTTCTAGTTCTTGTAGATGACACACAAATAGGGTTTTTTCCCCCAAATGTGGGCTTTCATTGGTATTTGTTAAAGAAACTGCCTCTTATATTACAACCTAGCCTCCCCTACATACATAGCAAGACAAATGCTTTGTGGTCTCCTGGAGGCTTTACCCTGGAACTGGACATGAAGATAATCCTTAATAAATAGGACAGCCACAACATGAGCAGCTGTGGTACTGGGAAGGTGAACCAGGTATGTCCGGTTAAACGGAATTATGTCTGGCTCCTCCTTCAATCTTTTCTTTCCTCAGATCTAAAACCCAGAGCTTCAAGATGACTAGAGTAGTCTTTGGAGGGGAATGTTCCTCCTCCTCCTCCTCCTCCTCCTTCTCCTCCTCCTCCTCCTCCTCTTCCTCCTTCTCTTCTTCCTAATCTTCCTCTTCCTCCTAATCCTCCTCTTCTTCCCCTCCACCTATCCTTCCTCCTCTTCTTTCTTCTCTTCTTCTCTATTCTCCTTTGCAGACAGTGTCTCAAACTATAGCCCAGACTGTCCTGGAACTTACTATGTAGCTCGATCTGGCCTCAAACTCAAAGCAATCCTCTGGCCTCTGTCTCCTGGGTGCTAGGATTATAGGCATGAGCTACAGGGGAAACTGTCTTAAAGTCAGACTAGGGTCTGGAGTGCATGTAACTAGATTCATCGCATCCTTGGTGAAACAGAAGAGAGACAGATAGAAAGAGAGACAGAGAGTTTGTGTCTTGTATTTTTCTGTGTGTGTATGTGTGTCAGTCTATGTCTATTTCTGTCTATGTCTCAGAGAGAGAGAGAGAGAGAGAGAGAGAGAGATACACGCAGAGAAAAATCCAAGACACAAACTGTCTCTGTCTTTGTATCTCTCTCTCTCTCTCTCTCTCTCTCTCTCTCTCTCACTCTCCCTCTCCCCCTCCCTCTCCCTCTCTCTCTCTCTCTTGTGTGTGTGTGTGTGTATGTGTGTGTGTGATTCACAATATATGTTTTACAACCCAGAGCAGGCCTTTCAATGCAATCACCACCTCATTACTGCCCTTCAGCATGCCTTAGCCAGCCAGAGTACAGTACAGTCTCTGGAGTTTGCCGGGATGAGGCATCCCAGCCAACAGGCACTTACTTGCTCTCTCACAAAAATTAACGCTCTGCCTGAGGCCTCCAGGGGAACAATTACAGCTTGGCAGATGTCCGGTTGTGTGAAGGTAGCAGCTCTGGGGATCAAGGCAGGATGGAGGAAACCACATATAGCTGTCTTCGCAGGCACACTCCAGGAACTCCTTTCCGTTTCTGCAGTCTGCGTATAGAAAAAGAAATAGAACACAGCGTCTCGGTGTCTGCCTTCTAAACCAACATCTGCTCAGTCCTTGGCTATGACTGGGAATCTGAACCAAGGATTTCTCAGCAGAAGCTGGAAGATTAGCAATGCGTTTAAGGTGCGGAAATGCCCAACTCTGTAGACTACAAGATTAGTGTGAAAAATTGTAGCAAAGATAAAAACCCAAATGGCCAGGCTTAACATCCAAAACAAGGCTACTGATACCACAGGTATCCACTGTGGTGCAAGAGAAAGGCAGGCGAGCATAGTCACAACCTAGAGCTACAGAAGAGGGCTAAAGGGCAGTGGACCACTGTGTCATTTGAGCCCCAGTCGGCATCTATCAGCACTCCACATGCCAGGCCTGAAGACAACACGGCTCAGGGTTTAAGAGCACTTGCTTCTCTGCAGAGACCTGGGATGGGTTCTCAGCACCCACACAATAGCTCGCTGCATCTGGAACTCTAATTCCAGTGGATCTGAAGCCTTCTTCTGATCCCCTCTGGTACCAAGCAGGCACATAGTACACACATACACATGCAGGCAATGCACTCATACACATACAAATGTTTAATGTTTTAAAAATTTAGGAAGGCAGAATGGTTTAGAGGTGAGGCACATGACGAAAATGTCTATCCGTCAATGTGGATTTGGCCTGACATGCCCCATCAAAAATCCTTCCCTCTTAACAGGATGGTTCATGGTATGTTTGAGAAAGGTATATGGAAGTGTGTAGTGAGTGCTGGTCAAACCTTCCCATGATTCCCTGAAGCACTTCACCCCAAGAGTTCCTGAGCCAACAAGTCTGAAATGGACCAAAGAGTTTGCATTTCTATGTGTTTTTCTGCTCCTGCTGCTAGCTGGGTTCTGAACACTCTGACACTCACAGTTTCAGCCCAACTCATTGAACTTCGCTGGAAGCCACTTTTGTGGGTTGTGCTACCAACTAGTCCTTGCTATCTTCAAGAAACAGAGTGGGATTTCATATCCTGACCCCATAAGGCTGGACAAATTATAGCCAATAAAATAGGAGTAGACTTAATGTCTGTCCCTTCTCAGCCAAAGAATAGCATTGCCTGTGCAAGAGTCTCCAGGGTTTCATTTCTTTGGTGCTCTGACTGGATGCATTTGAAGTAAGATCTCCCTGGTCAGCTGGTACCTGAGGGACAACCATAGACACAGCCCCTCTGCTGGCATGCCATGGACACAGCCCCCTGCCAGCATGTTGCATGAAGAAGAAACATTAGCTCTTGATGCCACAGAGCTTGTGGAAGACTCATTTTTCACAAAGCAACCCTTTGCTGTGGCCCACCCTCCTCCCTAACTCCCAGTCACTGGACAGCTAATTTACATGTGGTAGCCTTCACTCTGATGATCCTGCTGGGACCATGTAAGCTCAGCGACCGAGATTTCAAGAGCTTCAGAAATTTCTTCAGTTTTCCCTTCTCCTCTGGATCTCTGTACGTCATCTGAAGCAGTACTTCATACTCCTGGACTGGAGGTAGAGAGAAGTTATTAGAAGGTATTTATCTATGGGAAAGATCACTTAGCAGTCATCCTGTCCTGCTTAGAGCTCCTGGACTATCCCTGACTATCCCTGTCACTGCATTCTGTACATCCAGACATTGACGTAGCATGCGCACGAGGAGACTTGCCTTACACATGCCGCATACAGAGCATGCGCACGAGGAGACGTGCCTTACACATGCCTCATACAAATCTCTCCTCCCACTTCTGCTAGGCCAGTCATTCCCACAGTCTCTGTGCTACCCAGAGTTAAGGGGAAACAGGCTTGAATTACCTACCGACTCTTCTTCCCTACCCTAGCTTTGGTTTCCTTGAAGTATCTGCAACATGAGAAAACCCCAACTTCACCTTTTAAAAAGTGTTCCAGTCATTAGTGGGAGTTTTAGAATTTGCTTAAATACAAAAGCAAAACACAATTAGGACTCATCCCCAAGTTAAGAGCTCTGCCCATTAATTACATTAATAGGAGGGAAACACAAAGGGAAAAAAAGAAGAGACTCCTGTCCGGTATGGTGCAATACGCTCATCTTCAATGTCAGCTTGCCTGGATTTGTAGTAATCTAGGAGACACATGTCTGGATGTGTATTTGAAAGAGTTTCCAGAAAGGCTTAACTGGGAAGAGAAAACCCACCCTGAATGTAGATGGTGCCATTCCATGAGCCGAATTAAAGGAAAAGGAGAAAGCAAGCCGGGCATGAACATTCTTCCCTAAGCTTCCCGAGTGTGGACAGAGGGTGACCGCTACCTCAAGCTGCAGCTGCCATCCCTTCCTGGCCCTTTAAATTGTAAGCCTAAACAGGCCGGTTCTTTCTTGTAGACTTTGGTAAGGCGTCTGGCCAGAGCGATAAATATTCCAGTGAATATGCTGTGTGTTTAATCCTCAGAACTGACTCGCTCTTGAGAGTTACAATTATTCTCACTTTACAGATTTGGGAAATTTCATAGCATGCTTAAGATCACGTGGCCATTGCTGAGATAGGAACTGTTTTCTTGGCCTCGGTGTGTAGTATTCCAGCATCTCTAGCAAAGTCTTACCTGGATGCCTTTTCTCAACCACATTGACATCTCCTTCTCTTTTTGTTCTGCGGCCATCATATTTCTACAAAAAAGAAGAAGGAGAAGGAGAAGGAGAAGGAGAAGGAGAAGGAGAAGGAGAAGGAGAAGGAGAAGGAGAAGGAGAAGGAGAAGGAGAAGGAGAAGGAGAAGGA
>NW_021604617.1:11828990-11846979 GCF_004785775.1 Grammomys surdaster
AGAGATAGAGAGAGAGAGAGAGAGAGAGAGAGAGAGAGAGAGAGAGAAGATAACTTCGGTGAGGCTTTGTGGTCTGCAGACCATAAGGCCTGTTGAGTTTCCCAGATGACCCAAAACCGCTGACCTAATAGCCAAGCCAAGGATACGTTAGTGTAGGAGGTAGCCAAGAAAGGACCTGGGAAGGCTGTTTGGAGCAAGGGAAGGTGCCTGCAGGAAAAAGCTTCCCAGGAGGTGGGAACAGCAGGTGCACAGGCAGGCCCAGTGCTGTGACTGTGCAGCTGTGAAGACAGAGTGAGGGACTGGAGAACAAGAGGGTGGGGATGTGGGTGGGGGCGGGGCAGAGGGGGGGAGAGAATGGAGATGAACAAGAGGTGGAATCAGAGTCCACAGAGGCAGGTTGTGTAGATCTATCAGCTCACAGAAAGAATATTTTAAACTTTTGATAGTGAGAGAAGTGTTGGTGTGTGTGTGTGTGTGTGTGTGTGTATTGCAAGTACATGGGTATATTAGTGAGTGTACCCATGTGTATGTGGGAAGACCAGAGGAAGCTAATGAGCGTCTCCCTCTCTTACTCTTTCCTTTATTCCTTGGAGACAGGGTTTCTCACTACCGTGGAGCTAGTTGCTGTTTTGGCTCAAATGCCTGGCTCTGTGTCTGTCTGGCTCCACCCCCCAGCACTGGAAATACAGCCATTCATGCCCAGCTTTTTAAAAGCACATGCTGGGGAGTCCAGCTTAGGTCTTCATGTCGGCAGAACAAGAGGTCTTCTCCACGGAGTCAGCTCTGCAGGCCTGGTTTTTAGTGTTTACCCCAAAGTTTGAAGAGGGGGAACAAAAGAGAGATCCACTCTAACTTTCCAGAAGCCTTAATCATGATGCCATATTTAGAATGGCCAAGCACAGAAGCAATAAGAGCACTTCTGGTGTTATGGAAGCAATACAGGAACAAGATTATAAAGCAGGAGACAGAGGCAGCAGCTGCGGACGAAGTTAGACCTGTGTGACTTCTGGGTATATTTTAAAGATCCATTTTTAAAATGACCTAAATGTGCAATGTGACAAGACTCAAGCATGGCACCATTTTTACCCAAGTGGAAAGAGAGTGCTGTCACAGGAAAGGAAGTGTAGGTTTGGTAAGAAAACTTCAGGGGTTCAGCTTGGGACCCATAAAAGTGAAGAATACAAGGATGGTGGGCACATGGGTGAGGAGTCGAGCGGGAAGCATCCAGATGAAAATATACATTGGGGAATCACCAAGTGAATAGAAAACAATCAAGCCACGGCCCTCGATGGAAGCATCAAGACAATGAATAGGCCGTGGCTGGGGTAAAGCTCACTGGTTAAAGTAAAGCACTTGCTATATAAAGGGAAGGACTGGCTAGAGTTTGGATCCCCAGAACCTATGTAAATATGGAGTAGGCAAGGTGGGGCCTGCCTGGAATTCCAGCCTTGGATGGTGGAGACAGAATCCCCAAAGCAAGCCGGCCAGCGAGAGTCATCATGTCACTGACCCCTGGGCCTAAGAGATCCTGCCTCAGTAAATAAAGTGGGAAAACCATGGAAGATCCAACCTCAGGCCTCTATGTGTATACAGATTCTTATCCATGTCTGCTCGCATACATGCAAACATACATACTCACAGATGTACACAAATATACACAAACAGAAACCAAACTAAGAGATGTGAATACCCCGGTGCTTGAGAGACAGAGGCAGAGAGATTGCTGCAGGTTTGAAGCTAACCTGGTCTACACAAAGAGTTCCATGACAGCCAGAACTATATGACAAGACCCTCTCTTTCCCTCTCTCTCTCTCTCTCTCTCTCACACACACACACACACACACACACACACACACACGCACCATAAAACAAGGGTAAGAGATGACACGTATCTGTAATCTTCAAACTTAGGAGGTACAGGCAGGAAGATCAGAAGTTCAAAGCTACCCTTAGCTACACTATGAGTTTGGAACCAGCCTCGGTTGCATGAGACTCTGTACTAAGCAACAATGCCAAGAGAAAAGGGGGAGGTGGAAACGATAGAGAAGGCTCATGGGTGTTCGTGTCTACCTATATGGTTTTTCTGTGCCCAAAAGGCCATAGCACAGACCATGTTGAATTAGACAAGATCTCCAAGATAGATAATTAAATATTCATGGGAGGGCCTCATTTGCAATCAAAGAGATAAAAATAACTTATTGAAGACATCACAGTGAGTGCTGGTAATCCTGAGACAAGACCTCTAGACCTCTGATGCCAATCCACAGACCTCTGCATCTCAGTTGCCTGGAGAGTTATAAATTCCAAAAGTACCAGGAATGTGGAAAGGAGAGATGGTTGCCACGAGAAATAAAACATGCACCAGCTCACCTGCAGGAAGCCATTGGTGCCTTCCATGAGTGTGAAGAGAGGGATGAGCCACAGAAGTCCAACTCTCATATCCAGTAGCTGCTTCTCTCCTCTCTGGACTGAACATAGACACCCGTGTCTAGTCACCCAGGAGTCTGTGTGCTAGAAGAATCACTGTGAGCCAAGACTGTGACTAGAAATATTCATCACCAGCCCTTTAAGTTTTATTGGGATTTTCTTTGCCACATTAAAACAACCAAGAACTCTATGAGTGCAAATATCAAAGATAGACTTGGAGTGACTAAACTTAAGAATAACAATAAGCCAATCTAGAAAGCTCCCTTCTTGTTACTTGATGGAGTTGGTAATGAACTCTTCTCAAGTTTCTATTTATCTTATAGAATTGGCACGGAACTCGGCACATCAGTGTTGTGGTGATTTAAATGAGAAATGTCCCTTATAGGCTCTGGTACTTGAACACTTGGTCCCCAGTTGGTAGTGCTGTTTGGGGAGGTTGTGGAGCCCTGGGGAGATAAAGCCTTGCTGGAGAAAGCAATCATGGAGGGCAATCATGGAGGGCAGGCTTTGGGTATTTACAGCCTCACCTCGCTTCCAGTTCTGTGTCTCTGCTTTGTGTCTGTGGTTGACGATATGAGCTCTCAGCTTCCTGTTCCTGCTGCCTGCTGTCATGGCTCCCTCAACATTACACAGGTTCCCTCTGGATATATGTTAGGCCCCATTTCTGGTTTGTGCCTTGAGGACAAACCCGAGCCTGGCTCAAGTTTTAAGACCTATCTCAGTCACTTCTCTACTGGGCTGACTCAGCAAGACCCATTTGGCTCTGCCTCTGCCCCATTGTTGCTGATGTAGAGCTTTGCCATTGGCCCTGTCACTCACCCCATACCCTTTGTCACCCTTCCCCATCCCCTATGTCATCTCATCCCACCAAATTCCTCCTCCCTAGGCTCTGAGTTTATGTAAGTGAGAGACTGATACAATAAATCTGAGTTCCTGCTTCGACAAGACTCCCAGCCCGGTGTGTTTCCTTTGGGCCACCGACTCTAACCATCCCGCTCAGCCCCAGAGAGACCCAATGGGACATGGACCTCTCTCCTCTCACCTGGACCTGCCAGCAAGGAGCCGACAGATATAAGCTAAAATACACTCACTTTTCTTTCAGTTTCCTTTGATTGTTGTACTTTATCACAGCGACAGACATGTAACTAATACAACCTGATCAAAACAAAATTATATTTTATATCTGTGTTATTTGATGTCAAAGAACAATCATGCCAACTTACAATCATTCTGTCTAAGCTACTGGGCATATGAGGCCTCTTCGTTTTTAATTTTAATTAAAATTATATTTAAAATTCAGTTTCTTAGATGAAGGCTGTATCTTAGAAGTAAAGCACTTGTCTAGCCTGCATAAGTTCAACCTCCCACCCCACCCACCCACACAATTTCTTTGTTGTATTAACTATACATATTTTTTGTCCTTGTATTTTTACAATAGATATCATGTAGTCCAGGCTATCCTCAAACTCATTCACTGTTAGCTAAGGTTAGCTTTAAACTTCTGATTCTCCTACTATGTGGTCCTGGGGATGAAACCCAGTGCTTTACACATGCTACACAAAGACTCTATCAACTGAGATCATCCTGAGACACTGCATACATTTCTAAAGCATACAAGTCACAAGTGGCTAGAGCCTACCATGTTAAATAGCACATTGTGGAATCCCTCCATCATTTTAAAAAGTTTTTAGTGGAGAGCAGTAATAGAACGTCTTAGTTAAGGTTTTATGGCTGTGACGAGACACCATGACCAAGGCAAGTCTTATAAAGGACAACATTTAATTGGGGCTGGCTTACAGGCTCAGACGTTCAGCCCACTATCATCAAGGCAGGAACATCGCAGCATTCAGGCAGGCATGATGCAGGAGGAGGTGAGAGTTCTACATCTTCATCTGAAGGCTGCTAGCAGAATACTTGCTTCCAGGCAGTTAGGATGAAGGTTTTAAAGCCCACACCCACAGTGACACACCTACTGCAACAAGGCCACACCTACTCCAAGGGCCACACTTACTAATTGTGCCACTCCGTGGGTCGAGCATATACAAACCATATAGAACATAAAGGACTATTCCCCCACAGCCTTTCAGTATTCCTTTTACAGAAAAAGAAAGGCTAAAAAAATAAATAAATAAAATTCCCAAACTCAATAATTCACCAATGGAGTAAGTGTCCTTGGTCAAGACAGAGTGGGGTTCTCTCCGCCAGCCTTACCTTACTTCTTGGTGAACCTTAATCTTCATGTGCACACTGCCATTCCCACCAGATATTACTCTCAGATACTGCTCTCTGACCTAAAGAGAAAAGCGGGGTGGGGAGACTATTATACCCACGGCCAGCTTTCTGAGGCCTTTGAAGAAAGCATTGGACATGGGGAGTCTGTGTCACTGTCCCTCTTGGGTGAATGAATGATCCTCCCACACCCTACCTTCCTCACCATCCTGTTTGCCAAAGACTCCTCTTAGATCTTTGGTTACATGAGTCTGCGATGTCCACCTGTGCTTCAATCCTTTCTTCCTTGGTTGTTTTTTGAGACAGGGTTTCTCTGTGTAGCTCTGGCTGTCCTGGAACTCACCCTGTACACCAGGCTGGCCTTGAACTCAGAGATATGCCTACCTCTGCCTCCCAAGTGCTTGGATTAAAGGTACGAGCCACCACAGCCCAGTTTCTTCTTTTTTAAAGATCTGTTTATTTTTCTTTTATGTGTATTAGTGTTTTTCCTGCAATATATTCTGCATGTGAGTGCCAGATCTCATTAGAGACAGTTGTGAGCTGCAATGTGGGTGCTGGGACTTGAACCTGGGTCCTCTGGAAGAATAAGCTATTCTTTTGACCACTTAGTCTTCTCTCCAGCCCCTTCAACTATTCTTTTAGGTCTTGGTTTATCTGCTCTAAAGCCTGCCTGCTTCTGTCTGTGTTTACTGTTTTTCAAAGCTAATGGGTATTTGTCTCTGAAAAAGAGTATTTCAGTTATTCTTTCCCGTTGGAAATAAATGTATTATAACCTAACACACACACACACACACACACACACACACACATCCTTCTGTGTACCTGGGAATTGGTCCAAGACTACTGAGCATAGCACTACCTGCACAAGTCTCTCACATAGAATGGTAGAGCAGCGGTTCTTAACCTGTGGGTCATGACCCCCTTTGGGGTAGAGGGGCAAACAACCCTTTTACAGGGGTCATATATCATAAATCCGGCATGTCAGATATTTACATTGCAATTCATAACTAGCAAAATCACAATTGAAGCAGCAACAAAGATAGTTGTATGGTTGGGGGTCATCACAGCATGATGGATGGTGTTAAAGGGTCGCACACAGCATTAGGAAGATCGAGAACCAATAAGGTAAAGTATCTGACTGTAACTTAAACACACCTTTCTACAGACTCCACGTCATCTCTAAATCACTTCAGCACAGTCTGATGTAAGTGCTATGAAAACAGATGTTGCATTATATTGCTTAGGAAATGCTGACAAAAATACGTCTGAGTGTGTTCAGAACAAATTGAATTTCAGACACACACACACACACAATTTCCTGAGTTATACTTTGGATTTGGATATCTTCTCCTATGAGTGTAGTATATATGTGGTGTGTCTGTGGTATGTGGTGTATGTGTGGTGTGTATAGTATGAATATGTGTGATATGTGTAGTATGTGTGTGTGGTATGTGTGGTATGTGTGTGGTGTGTGTGTGTGTGTGGTATATGTGTGGTGTGTGTGTGTGTGTTTGTGTGTGGTATGTGTGGTGTGTGTGTTTGTGTGTATGGGTTCTATTTTCTCTTCTCTTACTATGATAAAATGTCCTGACAAAAGGCAACAGAGGGGGAAAGCCTACATTCGGGTGGACTCTCACCACCTCCCCCTAACAGTCAAGACACGCTTCAGCCAACTTCCCTACCAGCCAACCAAATTCAGACAATTCCCCAACTGAGGCTTCCTACCCACGTGATTCTAAGTTATGTTAACTTTACAATAAACAGTAAGCAGCACACAGGCTTTTTGAGGCTGGGTCTCATGTAGCACAGGCCTGTCTCGACCTCACTGTGCAGCGATGGCTGAGTGTGAACGCCTGATCCTCCTGCCTCTGCTTCAGCGTGTCTGAGATTACAGGTATGCACCAGCACGCCATGATTACCTTGGATATTTGTTTATCTTATTTCAGTCTTATTGTTAACTTGTCAAGCATGAGTAAGTTAATATCTCAGTGCCTTCACGAAGTCCAACCACATGGCGGGGGGGGGGGGGGCCTCTCTCTAACGCCCTCCCTTTTTTCCTCCAATTCCAGGAAGACTCTTTTCCTTTGATTTCCTAGGTATTGTTTTGCCTGTGGCTTACAATCCTGGATCTGACGAATAACGTTCTCTGCGCATGTGGGTACCATCTGTCCCCTCTCTATGTGCCAAGGACTCTCACTAAATGAGAGGCCTGGCCTTCATACGATTCCCCACAACTCACCACTCTCTCCTGCTAAAACCTTTTTTCTCCTCATGTTCAACCTGAGGCTGCAAACCCAGATCAGAGAGTCTGGGTGACAACTCAGGGCATCATAAGGAAGTCTTCTCTCCCAGTTCCTTATTTCCCTTCCTCCTACTCTGGATGGCCTCTTGGGATTTTCCAGAAATGGTTATCAGTGATGCGTGGTCAAGGCTTGTGTTGGTCAGTAGGCTGATCATGAATAGATGCACCAGAAAGAAAGAAGAGAAAAATGGAGAAGCAGCAAAGGAGAAATAGAGGGAAGGGGAGAGAATGGAAGAGGGATGTTGTGATGCTCTTTGGGAAACAGAGACATCCCTATTTTTCCTAAAGCCTGTGAAATCTTAAACAGGTCCAGCCTAGCTGTGGATATTATTAAAGGTCACCAGCAATGCTCATGTCCCGGTGTATGTACTTTTGGACGGTTTCTAGACTAGGGAGATAGACAATCTATGACTGGTTCTGTGAAAGGCATTCTGCTTCAGGTTCTGGTACCTGTATCAGTCAGTGTTCTCATTGCTGTGACCAAATATCAGACAAAAGCAGCTTGAGTAAGGGAGGATTTATTTTGGCTCCTGGATTGAAGTTACAGTCCATCATGCAAGAGGGCATGGTAGCAAGGCCGTAGCGGTAGTTTTAGCTAAACCACTTTGACTCCCAGTGGGTCACATGTGAGCACCAGCCCTGGGGCTATCTGGATTCTCGAATGAAAGATACACAGACACACAGACACACACAGACACAGACACAGACACAGACACAGACACACACATACACACACACACACACACACGTTCTAAGTCTATGTTTTGTCTTTGCTGCGATATTACCTTCTGGGCAGCCCCTTCCATAGGGCTACTTTCCCTTTCCACCTACATTTTGCATGAATTTTCATCTGCACCTCTAAATCTGATCCGTCTCCCTCTGAGACATGTCAATCTCTCTCTCCTCTTCCTCTCTTCCAGTTCCTAGCCTGTGCAAATGTAAAAGTTTTGTTTCCTCACTACCTCCACCATTGGCTGTTGGCTCTTTACTGATAATCAAAAACCAACTGAGGACAAGGACCTTCAGCGTTTGGACAGGTAGATTCCCTATTCAAAGCATTAGAAGCAATCCCCAACACACGGGCTTGAGTTTGCTGGTCACTCTGCAGCCACAGATAGGAGTCAGAGAGAACCACATGCGTTATTCGCTCTGGGATGCCAGTGCATAGTATAGTGTCACGCGTATTAAGGCTCTTCCCACCTGATTTAACTTAATCTATATTAATTCTTTTGTAGATATCAGATTGTTGTCTCATGTGATTCTAGAACCTTTCAAGTTCACATCAGTATTAACCATTGCAGTGCCAAAGCTTGAACTAATCATTTTCTGCTCTCTGGTTTCTTAATATGTATAGTTTCTTGTGTTATAGGGTTAGAGATTTCATTTTTTTAAAAAATAAGATACCCCAAGGTAGATATATCTGAAATTCAAGTAAGTAATAAATAACGTTTTAGGGTAATTTTGCTCTATATGGTACTTGGAACATTCTTCGTTGTCGGATCATAAGAATTTATCTGAAATTTAAATATAACTGGATACCCTGATTGGGTGTCAAGAATAGAGGAAGGGTATCTCACGATCTATAGCTGAAAACAGGCTCTGCAGGTAAATTGGCTTGCCTGTGGTGTTGATGTTTACAGCTGGGTGCCTGTGATATTCTTTGGTTTTCTATACCTTTATTCACCTTTAAGATAAAAGGAATCAGTATCCAGTTCACAGGTTCTTGGGAGAGTCGAATGAGTTACTGCATATAAAATGGTACAAACAGTAACTATTGTCACCCACTCAGACCAGCAAAATCATGACCTTTTCTATTTCCACCTTGTTACACTTTGGGTAACTTGGTAGATTGGCTCAGAATTTCACTTCTATTATGAGTAAGTGATGCTGACGGTTTCACAGCCCACACCATGGAGATAGAGAGCTCTAAGCTGTCAGGAAACAGGGGTACATTTTTGCCAGTAGCTGAATGACCTCACTCAAAGGAGGACCCGCAACACAAAGAAAGTAAAGTCTGTTAGCAAACAGGCCTTTCCACTGGCCTGCGGCCCTCAGGGACCTAGCGACAGTTTAAGTGATCATGCACCTCTGCCAGGTGCACACCCCCTGCCCCAGCTAGATCTCCTGCTCATTTCCTATCTGTCTTGTTCACTCTCTCCCTTTTCCTCTCTGTTTCATTCACACACACTCTCTCCTCATTCTCTGTCTTGCTCATCTCCCTGTCTCCATCTCTTCTTCGTGCCCCACTCAGAGGCCAGAAGGATCCCAAAACCTACAAGAAGAAGAAGAGGAAGAAGAAGAAGAAGAAGAAGAAGAAGAAGAAGAAGAAGAAGAAGAAGAAGCAGAAGAAGAAGAAAAAGCCCCCCTCAGAATCTTTATGTAAATCCACAAATGAGTTGTCCTTGCCACTGGAGCATGGGTGTTTACATCACATTTCACCCTGAGGGCAGCTAACGCCTGGCCAACAGCTGTGCTGGCACTGCCATCTGTGAAAAAGCTTAACCACTTAAATCACAGTGGGGGTGTGCCCCGCCTCCCACACACTTCCTTGAATTCACTCAAGTGAATTCATTTCTGATAATCCCTGTCCTTTACGTAACCACAAACAATCATTAAATTTTGCTGTTGTGCCTCTAGAGACGGCGGCACACTGTCGCGCCATTCTCTCAGATATGTGTTTGTGGACTCTGAGTATCAACTGTTTACGCCAACAGAGGTCTCCTTATCCACATGATGCCGACCTGAAATTGCTCACACAAACACTCTTCAGCAGTTTAAGAAACAATCCAATCCTAGGTACCATTGAGCTGTTTTTCTGTCTCCAGTGTTTACAGAACAATGCCTCTTCTTCTACAAATAGCATTCCCCACTATGTCCCTCCTCTCTCTCATAAAACTCCAAGCCCACAGGTGTGCACATGTGCGGATAGCAGAGCCAGGCTCCACGGAGGACTAAGGAAATCACTGTTGAGTCAGAATTAGGCAGATGTGAACAAACTTAACTTTATTTCGAATCTCATTATGTGGGTTTGAGGGAGCAATCTTGGCATAGAACCTCCCAGAAGGTTGCCTTTTGGACAGATTTCCTGACTGGTAGATGCAATACAGAGAATGGGGCTGAGGGAGGAGGGACACAGAGAAGGAAAAAAAAATGCTTGGAGAGTTTACCAAATTTAAGAGTCAGATTTTCTCCGGGAAAACAATAACTTAAAACTATCTAAAAATTTCAGTGGAGGTAGACAGTTATGTATAGACACAACAAAAAGGGTTTTGTTTGTTTGTGGTTGTTTTGAGATGGGATCTCCTGTACCTTAGGATAGCCTCCAATTCACTATGCAGTCAACCCTAGAAATTCTAATTCTCCTGCCTCTACCACCCACATGCTGTGATCTCAGACAGGCACTGTCCTAGCCATTTTAATCTGGGCTCAAGATTAAACTCCAGACCTCAAACACTCTGCCAACTGGACTACATTCCCCAGTACCCTAGGTCTGCAGAGTAAAATGTAAGTACATGCTTTGTACTTTAACATATAACATGCTTTACGAGGCCTGGGTGAGCCAGACTAACCCTTGGACATCTGCTTATCTGTAAGGTCCCATGAAGTGTAGCCATGTCACTAGACTCAGCATTGTCCTCTACTCTGAGGGGTAACACAAGTTCGCCCACTTACATCCCCTCAGATTCAGGTCTTATGTGTATACTGTCTGCTTTCCTCTATAAAGCATTTGTCTAATTGTTCTTCGATCCATTCCTGACAGTCACTAAACTTAAACCTGAAAATACTGAAGGTGTCCAACGGACTGATTTTCTCCTCCAATACTGGTCATTAATTCCTAAGCATCTTTTGAGATGGGCTGAGACCTCACTGAAAACTAAGGTCTTAGTTGAGAACAGAGATGGAATTTTTAACCATTCTAAGTCTTGAAGGGCCCTAAATAAGAATTATTTAGCTCAGTCGCTCCCTCTCCATGGACTTTCTACCAATCGGACAAGCTTTGATTCCTTCAACCACTCTGAAAAGAGAGTTGTCAATTTCCCAAGCACTATGAAATGCACTGGCTATTAACATAGTTGGATGGACTTCCATCCAGTATAGCTCTGTTCATTATGAGAAACTGGCTATTAACAATATAATCGTATGAACTACCATGCGTTATAGCTCCGTCCGCTCGTTAAGAACAACTCCAGAGAGATGACAAGATGCCTTTGTGGGCAAAGTGCTTACTATGCTAGTGTGAAGACTTGACTTAAGATCCCTAGTGAAAACTCACACAAGGTCTCGCATGCCTGTAACTCCAGCACCAGAGGACTGGAGACAGGAGGAGCCCCTGGAGTTTGCTGGCCACTTTAGCCAATTAGTCAGGTCTAGATTCCTGAGAGAGCTATTTTAAAAAAAAATGGAAATGCATATCAATGGTGGAAGACATCAGAACTCAACTTCTGACCACCAGACATGTACAATCCCACAAAATTGTGCACATACACACACAGGGGGAAAGAGGAAAAATCCCCCCCCCAGATGCTATGGTGAAACCCACATTCGCAAACATCCAACAGTGGGTAGTCGGGTGGCTGACGGGTCTCCATGTCCTAGGTCTTTGTTTATGATGCTCTTTTATGTTGCACTGAGTGGCTGTGCCATCTGAGGTCAGGTATGCCTCTAGTTAGGCTGTGTCTTTTCTGTTCCAAGGCTGAGCTGGTACAAAGCCAGTTTTCTAGCAGTCTGCATGTCCTCTGCCCTTCATTAGACTGGGAAAGCATCTCTCCCATTGCTGGTCATTTCAATCCACTGCAACCGTCTGCTCCTTCTCATGGAGGATACTGTTTTTCTAGCTACCTGTCTGTGCTTTCTGTCTTCAAAGATCATCATCATTCAGGATGGCCCCTTGTGCTTAGCTCATCACCCACCGTTTCAGCTGGAATCCTAGGAGGGTTTATCTTCCAGAGAAACACATCCAGTTCGGTTACATTGTAACAGGTCTGAAAGCAAGCCTGGTAGCTTGGAGCTCTGCCAACCATTCATAACCGAAGATTTTTCTCTGGTGCTTTGTACAGTGTGAGTTACCCCAAGCCTTTACAGGGAGATTAATAGTGTGGCCAAGTTCTTTCTTCCACTCACGGCTTCAGCCTTCCTGGAATCCACAGGTCAGCCTTAGGTCTCATTTCCATCAGTAACATTGTTGATGTATAACAGTCAAAGCCAAGAGTCTGAGCTTCCTCATGGTTTGCTTTGCTTTAAAGAAAACTTCGCTGAATGGCACTCAGAGGAGAGAAGTAAGAGTAACTGTATCCAAGGTTGGGGAGAAAGTGCTTGCTGCACAAGTATGAGGACCTGAGTTCAAATCCCCAGACCCCACATAAAAGCTAGATGCATAGTGCAGCATCTGTGGTCCTGGGACCCCTATGGGGAGATGAGAGAGGCAGAGACAGGAGAAGCTAGCCTGTTGTACACAGCAGAAAACAGCAAGAGGCTCTGATGCAGACAGGGCAGAGAGTAGATACTGACACCTGAAGCTGTCCTCAACCTCCACTTCTGTGTTATGGCATGTGCACACCTGTACTCTCACATTAAAACACACACACACACACACACACACACACACTTGTGCATGTGTGGAGAAAAACACTCTAATTTGCAAAATGCTTCCTTGTATATTGATATTTTTGGTAGCCTTATAAACTAGGAAGAATTATGTCAATGTACATTTATGGAAAGTGAAAAGAGTAGACCTGAATTCTATTTAAAACAACGTGTCACTGTTGCTTTAAATCCCCTTTTCCTTGGACTGTGAGTCACCCAGTCATCCTTGGAGCATGATGTTAATAACTCAGGATTGGAATTTGATTACCATCTTTGTCCCATAGAAACAAGATGGGGAATTTGATCCCCATCTCTGTCCAGGAAAAGGGAGCATAAATATTTCTCCGTCACCATCCTAAGAAATGTGACTGTCTTGAGTGTGGAAGGAGACTGCTTTACAAACACAAGGACAGAAAACTGGGCCTGCTGGGAGGGAGCTCCATACAGCGCGGGTGGTGCTGGGTCTTCAAGTGTGAACGGTCTGATTGGAGCTGCTGCAAATTCCTCCTGACTGAATTTTTTTTTTAACTTTCTCTGCTTAGAGACAAGGCCTCTAACTCACAATCCCCTGTCTCTGTTGGGAATTATGGGTGAGTGCCACCATGTCCAATACAACCAATTTGAGTGAGAGATCTATCTCAAGTAAGGGTTAACTGGAGGTGACATCTCATCTCATGCTGACACCCCTAACTCCTTGTCCTACAACAAATGACATGTATCCTCATTACAATTATCTTAAAGTAAAAGCAAGTTTTTCAGTCACATCCTCCAAGGGGTCATTCTAGAAATCAAACGAATACCAGGTGTAACAGCGAGCCTAAGAACACTAACCACATCCATCCACGCTCAGAAGCATTTAAGGCGCCAGGCTGTGTGTGTAGAAGCAAGAGCAACCTGGCATTTCCAGCTCCCACTGTCTTCCCCCAAGGGCCCCTTCTATAATATTTAAATTCACACACGCAAATCCCAGGCCAGCCGGGATTTTCCCAGGTTAGCGTAAAGGTGCTGCTCCAAAGAGGTTCCTGTACTTTCAGGTCTGACAGAAGTAGCCAAATAACTCTGCTGATCAAGACCTCGATTTCATACTCTGATAAGAAGCAGAGATTCGGTCTCCCCACACCTCAGCCATTTCTGCCTGTGTTCTTCTAATGTTTTTAATATTATAATGTTAACACGTTTGAATACTTAGTCCTGGCGTTATTTTAAATTTTCATGTGAAATTAAGATTTATTTTAAGTATCCCAAAAATGAATGGCCATTAATCTCTTTTTCATATGGGCAAACTGACGAACGATCTTTTTAATCTTACTTCCTGTGTTTTCAGGTCCTTAATAGTTAATAAAATCAATCATTTTCCAGAGTTTTAGCTACTTCTTTTTTTTTAAGCCACTATCTCAAGTTTTCTATCAGACCACAGACCACTCATTATCCCCAAGTAACTGCTTCAAGACTCTTCATGGTGTGTAGACACTGGTTCTTGGTTTTGTTTGAAAACTTAAAATAATCATGAAATAACCTTTCTCAATCATTTCCATTGGGAACTTTGAACTTGGGGTTATACTAAATTTTTTTCCCATAAAGAGATTGTAAAATCACTTTTCTTATGTTTTCTTCTAATACTTTGATTTTATAAATCTAATGCATTGGAATCTTTGGTCTTGAGGGTTTTTTTTAGGTTTTCATATAAAATTAAGATTAATTTTTTTATTTCTTTAAATTTGGCTATGCTAGCTTCATTACTTGTCTAAAATGTTCCTTATCAAAACTACCTTGATACTCCTTATAAACTTTAAAGTCTACATTTCCATGTAATATCATTCTGAGAATTATTTTAATCCTACTGATGTTTACATTGTCTCTTTTAAATTATTATGATGCATACAAAAGTGTTATGTCCCTGAGAAATATAGTAATAAGTATCTTAACAAAGATAACTTAGTCAAACATGAGGTAATTGTTCCTATAATTCCAGTACTTAGGATATGAGGGGGAAAGATTATTGTAAGTTGGAGGCTAGCCTTGTCTACATATGGAGCACTCACCCACTCCCTCCCACACACACATCGGGGAGGAGAAGAAGGAGGAGGAGGAGGAAGAGAAGGAGAAGAAGAGGAAGGGGAAGGGGAAGGAGAAGGAGAAGGAGAAGGAGAAGGAGAAGGAGAAGGAGAAGGAGAAGGAGAAGAAGAAGAAGAAGAAGAAGAAGAAGAAGAAGAAGAAGAAGAAGAAGGTTAAGCAGAAGCCATCATACAAACACAAGTGTGAAAGGTTTTCATGGGAAAAGATCATCTCCTCAACACAAGCTCTCTCTGTCCAGTGCTGTGCAGGTGGAACTCTGTCCCACTGAGACAAACTGATTCACAACAGACAGTGCTTATCCCTAAACAGAAACGCAAGTCCTGTGAACAGGGTTTAAATCATTTCATGAGAAAAAAGCAAACAATATGGAGATTGTGTTAAAAACATTAAAGCCCATTTCAAACAAAAATGCTTAAAGACTCAAACAACAACAGCCAAACAAGACCTCCCAGTCTCTCATGTTCTGGAGACTGAAAAACTGACCTGGGTCATGAGGACAGACACCATGGTGGCCTGCTAACGTTCTCAAGACTTGTTTATAGCCTAGGACTGTGTGGTCACCTCACTTCTGTGCACCTCAACACATTTTCTATCTGGTGCGCTACACACGATGAATTTATTAAATTGGTAACTTTACTAGATGACACAACACTCCTATTGCGGTTTTGTGTGTATAGGTGGGCCTCTCTGTGTGTGTACCTGTTCACCTGCATATGGAGGTCAGAGCTCAACCTTAGATGTTATTTCTCAAGTGCTCTCCAGCTTTTTTTTTTTTTTTGAGACAGGGTCTCTCACAAAGTGGGCTAGGCTGACTAGCTTGTGAGCCCCAAAGGTCTTCCTAGAATAACAAGTTGGGCTGCCATGCTGAGTTTGTTTACTCAGGTCTGCATGTCTGCTTGCAGGACATACGCTTTGCCGACTGAGCCCCCTCCCCTGACTGAGCCCCTTCCCCTGACCTATTTTCTACCTCTAATATTAATTCCTGCCACTTTTCCTTCTGAAAGTGCCAGAGCCCGTTCTTCCATCACCCGTTGAGTAGGAACCTGTAGGGGGTTCAAAGCTAGGTCAAGATTTAAAAGCACATACTGCTCACGCAAACAAGACCTCCCAGTCTCAGATAGATAGACAGATAGATAGATAGATAGATAGATAGATAGATAGATAGATAGGATAAGATAGACAAATAGACAGACAGACAGACAGATAGATAGATAGATAGATAGATAGATAGATAGATAGATAAGGTGATACATACATACATACATACATACATACATACCATTTGCACATGTCCTGGCTTAAATGATTATGTGCATTTATTTCTTTTGCCTGTGAGTGTATCTTCAGTGTTTGAATTGAGGTGTAGCCGGGCAGTGGTGGCACACACCTTTAATCCCAGCACTTGGGAGGCAGAGGCAAGTGGATTTCTGAGTTCGAGGCCGGCCTGGTCTACAGAGTGAGTTCCAGGACAGCCAGGGCTACACAGAGAAACCCTGTCTCGAAAAAAAAAAAGTTGAATTGAGGTGTAAAGGGGAGCAGAAGACAGATAATAGCATAATACTATAAGGCTTAATACTTAACACCCATAGAGTGGCTCACAACCATCTGTAACTCCAGTTGCAGGTCACCTGATGCCCGTAGGCATATACATGATGTACTTGGATACATGCAGGCAAACCATCCTCATATATAAAATAAAATAATAGAATCAAGAACAGGAGCATCTGGTATATTATCGAGTGAGAAGGCTGGGGGAGGCTATGGGAAGAGATTCTCTCTTCCCAGCTGGAGAACGTGCTAGTCACAGAGTCTCAGCCATACTGGGTATGGCCAAGGGTATGCTTCAGGCCATAATGGTGTGGGCCTTAGGCTCACACCTACCATGTTCCAAAATAATTTTCGCAGCCACGAAGATCATATATCTACCCAATAAAGAAACTATGGCCTTCACACCATGTAATAACTACTTCTCTGGGGAGACGGCCCAGGCAGCAGTTTCCTCTTCATAGCTGTAGGTAAAGCCCTGTGAAGTTAAGGAAGTTAAAAGAACTATGCAAGTTATTTTGATCCTTGCAAATATATGGGGTGGTTCCCGCAGTACATGGTTTTATGAGGTGGGGCTTTAAGTAGAAACATGAAGTGGGTGACATTTGTCCTGCAGGTGCCACCCCTCTACTGTCTGAATTCCTTACCTTATGATACACACACCTTCTGCTGTCATGACCTTAGATACCCTGTATGCTTTTGATTATTCTATTTCTTCTTGTTCACAACCAAAATTTTATATCAATCGCTGCTAGGCATGTAGTTACCCATCTATGATCTCAATACTTAGGAGGTGGAGGCAGAAGACTGTTGAGTTTAAGACCAGCCTGGGCTTCATAGAGAGACCTTGTCTCAAAAATAGATATATAGATGGATGGATAGATAGATAGATAGATAGATAGATAGATAGATAGATGGATAGATACATACATACATACATACATACATACATACATACCATTTGCACATGTCCTGGCTTAAATGATTATGTGCATTTATTTCTCTTGCCTGTGAGTGTATCTTCAGTGTTTGAATTGAGATGTGAAGGAGAGCAGAAGAAAGATAATAGCATGCACACATGCACACATGCACACATGCACACATGCACACATGCACATACATACCATCCTAGAACCTAGCAAGAGAATTTTCCAGACTAGCAGTGCTGACACTGCTTTTAAGACATCTACTGCCTTCTGGAAGAAGTAAGACATGTATGTCTTCTGGCAAAATATCACATCAGTTTTGTGAGTGATGCGAGTGTACACAAGTTCACAGGGCTCGCCACATACACATCTTCCTGCCTTCAGTCTTAGTCCCCCTGGTTAGTGAATCATAAAGCCAGCCTTGCCTCTTACAAGGAAAGCCAAGTGACTACTCAATCCTTTATTCCTTGAAGGTCACTGGATGCCCGTTGACATCATACATGCAAGGCAAAAACATCCTCGCACATAAAATAAAGTAATAAAATCAAGAACAGGAGCATCTGGTATATTATCTGAGTGTCTGAGGGAGGCTATGGGAAGAGGTTCTCTCTTCCCACCCAGGGAACGTGCAAGTCACAGAGTCTCAGCCATACTGGGTATGGCCAAGGGTATGCTTGAAGCCATAAAGGTGTGGGCCTTAGGCTCACACCTAAGAGAGATAGGTTTTAATTTTGGTTATGGCTGGGTGATTAGTAGAGATTTTATAATGAAATTAGAAAGAATTTAACAAAAGGCTTTACTAGCTTAGCATCTTGACTGATTGTAGATTATATTTTTATGTATGTTTGCTGTTTTCTGTAATCTCCTCTGTGTCTGTTCATGTGTGTATGTCTGTCTGTAT
>NW_021604617.1:11846989-11868123 GCF_004785775.1 Grammomys surdaster
TGTGTAAGTGTATGTGGTGTATGTATGTGAGCGTGTCTGTGTGTGTCTGTGTGTGTGTGTGTATGTGAGCATGTGTCTGCACTGGTTCTGTGCCCAGTACGACATAAACATAAGGTTATCTTAATGGAAATTGTCGGGAAAAAGCCAAGACCACTTCTCCATGCCTTGACCTGTCCGGTCATTACTGTTATTATTACTATTATCATCGTTGTCACTGTCACCATCAATCATGTGTCTATGCCTGTACATGTATGATGCAAGGGGCATGTGAATGCCATGTAGATGTGTGGAGATCAGAGGACAACTTTATAGGGAAATCCAACTTCACCACATATCTGGGCTATCCCATTTCATCTGCTGAGCCTCTTGGCCAGTTCTTTGACCTTCTCTTTCGACTTCCTTCAGTACCTTTCTACCCTTCTGTCTCTGATGTGAGAGATGAGACACAGGATCAGGTTCATATAAGTGGATCCCTCACTGTTGTGGTTAAAACTGGATCTCATGTGACTCAGGGTGGCTTCAAACTCTTTGTAAAGCCAGATGCTGACCTTGAACGTCTGATCCTTCCGCCTCTACCTCCCAAGGGCTGGGATTCCAGACTGTGGCACCATGCTGTTATAAGTGACATTTTTATGGAATATAAAATGGTGAATTTTTCTAGACCTGTGGAGTTATCTTATATTTACTTGGGGGAAGACATAAGGAGAAAGAACTGTAAAGACCAGTTATTTTCCTCAGAGTCACTGAAGGCGTTCAACTGGGAGAAAACTTTCAGATTTATACTGGTTTGTGCAAAGTTTCAATAGACTCATTCAACAGACTTGAGTGCAAAGAAACTTACTTTTATCAGACACTTAAAATGGCAGAAATTTGTGATCCCAGAACTTGGAGGAGGCAGGAGGATAAGGGGTTCAAAGTCAATGGGGTACATGGTTGAGTTTGGGGCCAGCCTACAGTGCATGAGACCTATCTGGAACAAACCAACCTAATAAATAAAATCCATTTCAATCTTCTCAAGCATGAGCTTGAGAAACAAACAAACAAACAAAGAAGCAAACAAACAAGCAGTTATTTTTAACAGGCTCCTCAGATGAAGCTGTCATATTCTAGTGAGCAGAACTTCTCAGGTCCATAGCAGTGGACCTGCCCTGTCCTGGAGAGAACCTTGGCTTTCAGGGGGAAAATCTAGCATTTGAGGTGGAGAAAATCTCAGGTTACACACCTGGGGAGAAACAGAGCCCTGTTGTTTCTAATAGTTGCTTCAACACGTCTCTTCCTTGTTTATCTTCTCAGGAAATGAGATGTTGAAATTAGAATATCCCCCATAGAGTAAAACACAGCTTAACCAACAAAGCTCGGGCCCTATGGAATCACAGACAGCTGTTAGCTTACCTGGGACTCCAGTCTTCACAGCACAGCCAAGTCTTTCTCCCCAACCACTGGCACGGTTGGGAGATGCTAAGGGACACTGGTGACCCAGGACAGGACTGGCAGCCACAGGTCCACTGATGTATCACTAGCTCAGGCCAGGTTGCTGCCTGTGCCAGCAAAGGCTGGACACACCCCCTGCAGAGGGAAAGCCAACAGACTTTCCTACCCTCCCTCCCTCTATCCCTCCCTCTCAGAACCAACATCAGAGTTAGTAAGACAGGCAGTCCAGAGACCAAAGACTTCCTGTTTCTGCCACCAGAGATGAGAGCCTGAGATTGACCTCAAAGGGGACAGATATTCTCTTGGGCACGCAGATTAGGATCCTATAAAACGCCACTCCCTTAGGCCCTCCTGTCCAACCTCTCTGGACATCTGGGGTCACACCCCATAAAGTTGAAGAAATGCAGCCCTCCCTGCGGAAGTGCATGGAGGAGAAGCAGGTGAGTTCTGTGGGAGGGTAGATAAGATCTTTTCTTTTCCAACAGACTCACTCAGAGCTGAAGCATCACCATGCTGCTTTCCTGAGGAAAGGACTCCCAGAACTCTTCATGGAAAAAACCGTGGACTGGGTGGGAGCTAACTGGATGGCAGGAACGTGCTGGAGGTGAATGACATTTAATAACGATCAAGTTCTATCTAAGGGTTCATCCAGCTTAAAAACCCAAGGGTGGGCTCTCGTGCATTGATGAGGATGCTGACTCATGAATTGTGTTGTTGTCCATGTAACTACAGGTGTGAACAGCTACATCTAAATTACTCACATAACTATCTGGGGACAAAAAAAGAGATATTTCTCAAAGAGGAAACTATGTCCCTGAATTCAGTGAACTTCCTCGTTTTATTTTGCTTCCTTTAAGTATGCAGATTCTACAAATGACTCAGGGTGGTTTACAGTACAACTACGAGAACAGCGTAGTCTTGGGTAAACATAAAGAACCATGAAGTAGGCATGTTAGCCAGGTGTGTTACCTCATGCCTTTAAACTCAGCATGTAAGATGCTGAGATGCTGAGGCAGGAGGATTACTTTGAGTTCAAGGCTATCTGAGACCCTAGGCTACAAGCCAGCCTGGACTACTACAGAATGAGAACCCATCTATATCTATCTATCTCTATCCATATAAATATATATACATACATGCATATATACATACAGACACACACATATATGAGCATGCTGACTCATGAATTGCTTTGTAGTCAAAGTAATTACAGACATGAACAGTCACATCTAAATGACTCAGATAACTGTGTGTGTCTGTTTGTCTGCCTGTCTGTGAAGAAAGAAATAGATAAATAGCTATATAGATAAATAAATACAGGAACATTAAAAAGGCAATGTCAAAACCATTCAAATGATAATTAGAATGATTGTTATGTTTTATAAACTCAAAACTTCATTCTCGGCACAGAACGCCCTAAGATCCGTGAAGAGAAGGGAAAGGTTCACCTACTGAGGTATATACTATTCTCCTTTTCAGAGTAAAGGAAGCCTCCACCTTAGTAAGGAGAAAGTTGGTCTAGGAGCAGTGAGTTTCAGCGGAAGTATCTTTGTGCATCAGGTGTATTTCCAATGTTAGAGTCTATTTAATTTCTTATTAAAGACCGTCGGGATCGCCAGGTATGTTCTCAACTCGGCTCTTGTTGTCTACACAGGTGGACCGTTCAGTCCACATCCTAACCCTTCTCCAGCTGCTGTGGATCTGACACAATAGGAAAATTAGCAGGAAAATGGAGCCCATCTGAAAACGTCCATTATTTAAGAGTGCTGAGCACTGTCCCCCTGTCTGTTCACCAGTCTTGGGGAAAGAAAACTTTAACTGAATGGAGTTACTTTCATTCTCTTCCTATCCCCTCACTGCAGACTTCTGCCTGTCCAAACCAGCCAGTTGTAAGAGGCAGTTCAAATGGCTGAGAAGGTCTCGAAATATATCCAGCTCCAGACCCAGCAGTCTAGGATTACTGCGGGCGTTTCTTTTGCTATTGCTATATTAAAACGTGCTGCACGTAGAAGCGCCTCAGTCACCGACAGCTTCATTGCAGGAAGTTCATAAAATGGGGCTGGCCAGGTGTGATGAGATACACTCTAGTCTCAGCACTCAGGAGGCTGAGGCAGGGGGATTGCACATCTCAGAGGCCAGCCACTTAGTGAGTTCCAAGCCAGCCAGGGGTACATAGGAAGACCCTGTGAAACAGGAAAATGTACATATTGGAAATAAATAAAATGGGGTTGGAAAACCTCCAGGTTATTTGGGCAGGACCACGGCTGTGAAGTTGGACAGTAGTCATGGAGAGGGACCACAAAGCAATGGAAGGTCAGACAGAACGGTTGGTTCACAAGGAGCTAGGTATAAATCACTAGAAGTTCAGAGGGAAGATCCCTCACTCACCTCTGCTGTGCTGTACCCAACCAGTTCTTAGGGACAAGTGTGTGGCTCTCAGGACCAATGGTGGCCCTACCACCTTCTTTTTTTTTTTTTTTTTTTTTTTTTGAGGTAGGTTTTCTCTGTGTAGTCCTGGCTGTCCTGGAACTCACTCTGTAGACCAGGCTGGCCTCGAACTCAGAAATACGCCTGCCTCTGCCTCCCAAGTGCTGGGATTAAAGGTATGCGTCACCATTACCCGGACCCCTACCACTTCTTAGAGCAGAAGCACAGGAGAAGATTCTAGAAGCTGAGACAAGCGGTGGCTTTTGGAGACTCTCATGACAACATTGGTTTGGGAACAGGAGAATGTGAGTCTGAGCCACCAAACCTACTGGATGGTTTGTAATCCCAAATCTAATAAACAGAGGTCACGCTGTGTCCAATATTTAGTTTATCTCAGAATAAGGTGCTTTTCTGAAACTGATGCCCCACCAATAAGCCATTTATTTATTCCTTTCAGTTTCCTCATAAAAGCTGAGAACACGTGAATCTGGATTCCTCAGTCCTTCCTGGTTAGGTTGTGGGGCATAACAAAGGTACCGCAAAGGAAGAGACAGAAGAAAGCGGTATGAGTTTCATCATGTGACTGCGCTAGGTCTCACCATTGTGAGTTCAAAACTGGGCTAACCTATGGCGGAGGCCACGCTGAAGACCTAAATCAACACGCCTGACTGAAGGAGGAGGTAAGTTCGTGTTCAGCTGTGTTCAGAAAGCAAGCTAATCATGGGTTGGTGTGTTCTACACCACATAGATTCTCATCCCACAAAGGCAGGAGAATGGAAAGAAAGATCTAAGCAGAAGAGGAGCTCCGAGGCATGTTAGCTTCAGCTGCTGATTTGTGTAGTCACTCCAATGGTTTTTGCTTGGTCTCCCATGAACGACCAGGGCTAAACAGGGTGTGGCGATGCACTCCGTCCATCTCAGTACTTGGGGGGCTTAGGAATTCAAGGTCATCTACACCATAGCAGTAAATTTGATATCTGCCTGGGATACCGGAGATCCTGTCTCAAAGTCAATAAATCAATAAAGCCCTTTTTACATTGTTATGTTTAGTTTTGTGTGTAGTTTTAAAAGATTTATTTACTTTAATTTTATGTCTATTTGTGTTTGCCTGCATGTATACTGTCTGTGTGCAATGCTGAGGGTGTCCAGTAGAGGGCAACAGATTACTTGGAGCTGGAGTTACAGGAGGTTGTGAGCCCCTATGTGGGTGCTGGGAACTGAACCCAGACTCTTTGCAAGAGCAGCCAGTGCTCTTCACTGATAAGCATCTCTGCAATTGCTTTTCTTTGGGTATTTTTGTCAAAACAGTAAGAAAAATAACTGGCTCAGGATTTCAGGAGTTAAAAGAATAGCATAAAACAGAACAGTCCATGAATTCCCAGGAGGCAGCTATATTGATGACTAAGAAAGACTGACACCTGGCTCTGACCACTCATTGCTGGAGTCCTAGCTGGGTGGAGATGACTGGCGAGTTTCAGGACAAGCCTTAAGCCAGTGTTTCTCAACTGTGGGTCATGGCCCCCCAAGGGGTCACATACCAGATATCCTGCCTATCAGATATTTACAGTAGCAAAATTACAGTTATGAAGTAGCAAGGAAATAATTTTATGGTTGGGGTCACCACAACATGAAAAACTGTATTAAGGGTTGCTATATTAGGGCAGTTGAGAACCACTGCTTTAAGCCTTGGTCAGAGTGACTTACAATACATGCTTTCTGAGGGATAGGGTGTTATCACACAATAATATTGTACTGAATGTAAGACCAAGGATACACAGGACCACGATGGTGGTGTGTGCTTATGATCCCAGCATTCAGGAGGTAAGGGTAAGAGGATATATCTATATATCACAAAACTGTGGGAACCTCTACCACCCCAGAGACAAGCTCGCCAATTTCAAGGGTAGGAGCTGACTGAGAAGAGCAACCTGGACAGTTGTGTCATACACTTATCCACTGTGACTTACTGAGAACCTAATATATACCGAATATGATTCTGAGCAGTCTCTATGACTTTTATACTCTCGGCTGCAACCCCGCCTGGGGGAGGGGGCAGCTCCCAATGTTGATCCCATCTTACAGATGAGGAAGTTGAGACACAGTGCTATTGAGGAAATGAGACACCAGGAAGTCAATGCAGCCTGACTGGAAAGTCCGGTCTGCTAACCTGTATACTAATGTTTCCCAAAGACAAACAAGGAACACAAGCAGAAACATCCGGCCCTGTGGACTAGCCACGGAAAAGATGGTTGTAAACACAGGTCCTGAGGAGGCAGAGGATTGTTATCCTGAGCCTTCCACAATAAGCCAGAACATCATGCACAGCTGATAGACTCCATTTGCCATTTCATTCAACACCTGAATTTCAAGAGTTACTAAAGGCAAGGTAAATTTGACAAAGCTAGGCAAGGTGTCCATCTACTGCTCTGTGAAGAATGAGGGTTCTCATGTGGCAGATAGAGTTGGGAAGAAAGGAACTACAGAGTAAAGGAATCATTTCCTCCCTCATTTGGTCTCTGGGTATGTGTGTGGATGCATGTGCTTGCGTGTGTGTGTGCGCGTGTGTGTGATATTCATGTATGCCCGTGGGTGCGTGTATCTGAAGGTCAGAGATGTGGCCAAGATTAGAGCGTGGTTTTTCACTTTTCTGCTTTCTGTTAGCCTCAGCGTGACCTCCAAATTTCAGAATGTCTAAAGTTAAGCAAAGGTCGCCATCTAGTGGCCAAAATGCACACTGCAGCAGATGACACCACCTGTTTATAAAATCATACCTTAGCCCTACGGAGGATCTGAGGGCAGGCCAGCAGGTCGCCAATAGAATCTAGAACTTAGAGTTGTCCTGTCTAATCTGTGGGGCGGCGGGTAGGCCGTTTGCAGCACAGTTTTCTCGTTCATCCGTTTATTTCTTCAACACACACTCATGTTAAACGTTACTAGGTAACAACACCTGATATGCAAGTCCTGGATTAGAACAAAAGAAAAAACAAACAAAAAAATAATCTGCAATTACTACTTTCAAGGACCTTATAGCGTGGTTGGAAACCAGGCCGGGCCAGCATCAGTCAGTTAATATCCACAGTGACGAGAGCTGACCTCCTTATTCCTCGGAAGACTGTGGAAGAGCCACAGAGATGAATCCTAACAGGTAAGAGGAAGAAATATCTAACCCACAGACCTCAAGCTGCTACCCTGAGGACCTCATCTGGCCTGCAGATGTGTTTTATTTGGACCGTGCAGTGTTTTTATAACTCAGAATTAGCTGCTAATGCCTAAACGTCATGGGATTTCACAATGAAACCCAAATTTCCCATTCTTTTAGAAAGCTGAAAGATTCATATTCCCACAGGGTGCGGTTCCCGTTAAGCTATGCAGAAATGCACTTCCTCGGGCTCTTTCATAACAGCCAATAATTTGCTTCTTTCGATGAATTTTGGCAAGGTTTCAGGTAAGTGGGATACAAAACTCAAAAGCACAAAACTATTTTCACTGCAACGTAAATTTCACAGTCTGCCGTGTCTCAGCCCATAGAAGTATCCTCCTTGCCAGTCAGATACGGCATAAACGTTTATTCCTCCCTCACAATAGCCATCAAAATTCATCTTATCTAGATTCAAACTTTCAACACAAAATATAAACTCTGAATACATTAGAAGAAAACATGCAGTTGCTACGTGTTTGCTGGCTGTGTCAGTTACTTTGCTGCGGCTGAGACCGAACACTAGTGCCAAAGGATATGCCAGGAAGGAGTTTATTTGAGCTTGTGGATCCAGGAGGATAAAGTCATCACAGAGGGGAGGCACAACAGCAGGCAACAGGCATGATGGCAGGAGCGGGAGGCAGAGAGATCCTACGTTCAACTACAAACATAAGGCAGGGGGAACAAAACCGATGTAAAGCCCGGACCAGTGATATAATTTCCCCATCTTCAAACAGCATCACCAGCTGGAGACTGATATGCTTTATAATGCAGCAACATGATGCTGCGGGAGGGGGTGCCTTAGCGGCACGTGCTGAGGCATCTCGCCCTGCCCCCCAACCCCTAAACCGCACCCCATCCCTCCACCCCCGGGTACCAGCCATATGATGGATGGTCTGTATAAAACGAAGTGAATTTGGGGCATGGCAAGGGGTGTGGAAAAGAAAGGTGTCAGACAGGGACAGAAAGAGAAAGGAGAAAGAAGGGAAGAGGCCAGCCAGAAACATGTGGGTGGGAGCGTGGGTAGAAAATGGGGACTGGGGGTGGGGGTGGGGAACACAAACGGTCTTTTTATAGCAATGCAGACTTGTACCTAGCTATTTCTGGGGAACTTTTGGGGGGAGCCTAGAGGAAATGCTAAGAGAGACCAAGTATTCAAATGCCTGAGTCTATGGGGGACATTTCTGATTCAAACCACTACATTCCACTCCCTGGGCCCCACAGACCTATAGCCATATCATAATGCAAAACACATCTAATCCAGCTTTAAAAATCCCCATGGTCTTTAGCAGTTTCCACACTGTTTAAAAGTTTAGAGTCACTTCTGAGACTCGTGACAATCTCTTAATTCCGACCCCCTGTGAAATCAAAAAGTAAGTTACATACTTATAACATACATTGCCACAGAATATACAATATCATTCCAAAAGAGAGCTGGAAGCGTAGAGAAGAAGTATAGGACTCAGAAAGACAACATCCAAATCCTGTAGTTCTGTGTCCGGGCTTTACCAGCTTTGCTGTCTGCAACATACATCTGTCTCTCAGGCTGGTTCTACTCTCTGTATGCAGGTCTCCCTGAGAGATAGTTCATGGCTGTAGCATCTCAAACATCTAAGGGTCTCTAACGAAACCCAGGCTTCACTTCCATACATTCACACAATGGCCTACCAGGGCCTTCATAAAGGGATTCCTCTGACACACAGTTCCTGGCCTCTGCAGACCTCCGAAACCACAGAGGAAGAATCCATGACCCTTTTAACTTTTTCTTCAGGCACGCCTCTAAAACTAGCTCTACCTAGATGACACTGGCAAGTTCAGCTGCCAGCTTGGGACAGACCCTGTCCACTTAGATCATATTAGCAGCAGTGACATTATTCAATTGCTTCCTAAAGAGCAGAAAACACCTTAGGCTCTCCAAATACCATAAGATGGAAACTTAGCTGGGTAGGATCTTACCCCTAGGACAGCCGTCCATTTCTTACAATGTATATGGATCTGGAGGCCTTTCCTTAGTGGTGTCCCCATTAACAATTACAGCCTTTCTTCCAGCACATTCCTTGGCTTCAACATTAATCTTCCTAGTACTCTTTTTGCTTTCTCCCTCCAAAATCACATTATGTGTTTCTTTCTGCTCCATTCGCTTTAAAAAAAAAAAAATGTAGACCTTCACAAACATACCAATAGTTACCATTGCCATTGAGTCAACATCATGCAGTCTTTTCATTTCTTTAGCCAGAAAAATTGGTCTGTTACATTTTAATTTTTCTGCATGCAAGTTCTCAGGACATGGGCAGAAGACAGCTAGATTCTTTTCCAAAACAGCACATGAATAGCCTTTAGTCCAGTTGCTAACAGTGTTCCTTTCTGAGACCACGTAAGCTGGGCCTGCAGAGTCTGCCTTGCTGTCCACTCAGCTGGCATTCAGACTCCTGTGAGACTGCTCTTTAAACACAGCTTATGGCTTTAGACATCTTTCTAGTCCAAAGTTCCAAAGTCTTCCACATCCCTCCCAAAACAACATAGTCAGGCACTTCAGAGCAGCAATCCCCTCTGGATATGTCTGTATTAGTTACTTTTCTAAAACATCATGACCAAAGGCAGATTAAGAGAGATGGAGCTTATTGGGGTTTACAGTTCCAGGGGGATAAGAGTCCATCATTACAGGAAGACATAGTAGCAAGTGTGAGCTATGACAGCAGGAGCTGGAAGCTGAGAGACCACATCCTTAACCACAGGTGTGAATAAGAGAGAACAAATGAACTGGCGGAGTGAGGCTGTCAACTCTCAGAGCCTGTTCCCATCGAAGCACTTCCTCTTCCTAGGCTGCACCTCCCTATGAATTCTTCAAACAGCACTGCCAACTGGGAACAGTATTCAGATGCTTGAGTCTAAGGGAGATCTTTCTCATTCAAACCACCGCACTGGCTTAACGGCAAATGTATTCCCATTTTTATCTTTGTATGTGTTTACAGTGTGTGTGTGTGTGTGTATGTGTGTGTGTACATACAAACGTGCATGAATGCAACTATGGTGAAGACAACTTGAGGCGTTATCTTTCACCGTCTTCTTTGTTGGAGGTAGTTTTTTTGTTTTGTAGGGTGCTGTATGCCAGGCCAGCTGGCCCATAAACTTCCATGGACACATGCCATGTGATCCACTGGTCCTATTTTAAGGTGTTTACCCAAGAGAAAGAAAAACAATATGTCTTCACAAAAAAATAGTATATGCCATGTTTGTGCATTTATCCTTAATAGCCAAAATATAAAAACAAATTTAAAAAAAAAAAGCCATAAAAACACGAAAGCAAATATCCATCAGAAGGTATGGTAGGAAGCCAGGCGGTGGTGGCGCACGCCTTTAATCCCAGCACTTGGGAGGCAGAGACAGGTGGATTTCTGAGTGCGAGGCCAGCCTGTTCTACAGAGTGAGTTCCAGGACAGCCAGGGCTACACAGAGAAACCCTGTCTCGAAAAACCAAAAAAAAAAAAAAAAGAAGAAGGTATGGTGGGAAGTGTTGTCAAGTTGACAGAACCTAAAATCACCTGGGAGACATGGATTATCTTTTAAATTATTATTATTATTATTATTATTATTATTATTATTATTATCTGTGTGAATTGACATGGGAAGACCAGTCTTCCCTGTAATATCACTTCCAGAGGTCACAGGTCGCCTTAGAATTCTCCTGAGACTCTGGCTACACCAGCATGGTTCAGTCACCTGTCCATTTTTAACGCTCGGCTGAACTTACATGGCCTTCTGCTTAAATCAGCATCTCATGTAAGTTAGTCTAACTTCTCTTAGATCACATTCTTTAATTTGACTTAACACTAATTTCCACTCTTCAGGGCAGACTCTGGTATAGACTCCTTGCAATATCAGTGCTTTATTCGCATGTTTTATAGACCCTCATTCGTACGGCTTGGCCACATACCTATGCTGGTGAGCTAGAGATATATCTGTTGTCTATCATGGATAAAATCCTTTAACAAAACCTTTCAACTAAAGCCTATAAAATGTTGGGGATCTTTTGTGGAGGCATAAGCTTATCTTTAAGGAATCCAAATTATCTTTCTTGGTGCCCTTACACATCTGTTCACAATTAGGCATCAGGCCAGGGATGAGGGTGGATACAATTAACTGTAGGAAACAGGACCACAGTGGCCCATCAAATGCCGAGGCATGCTAACTTGGCCAGATAAAAGCATGCCTAATTTTGCAAACACATTAGGGTTCCTCAGAACCAGAGAAAGAGACAGACAAAAGACACAGAGTGAAAATAGTTATATATTTATGATAAGGATCAGCTTGTGCACTTATGAAGATAAGAAATTTCAAAGTCTACAGGCAACATCCTGGAAACTCAAGACAATGATGCCCCAGTCCCGTTTGAGTCAAAAGTCCTGGGAACTCAAGAGAGCTACTGGTACCATCGTGAATCTGAGAGTTGGCAAGGGAAGCCAATGCTTCAGACTGGAAACGAATGATGTCTCTGCTCAAGCAGTTAGATGGCAGGGTTTCTCATTGAGAGAAGGCTGGACTTTTTGGTCTATCAAGGCCAGCTGATTATATGAGGCCTGTACATCAAAAATCAAAGTGCGGTTGACTCAGCCTCCCAATTCAAATGTCAATCTCGTCACTGAAATGTCATTCAAAAGTTCCTCCCTGAGACATTGTGAATGATCTTTGCCTGAAGATCTGGCGCTCTGTGGCACAGTCATGTTGTACATAGAATTAAGCATTTCACCAATCAGCCAGTTCAGAGGTCTGCCGTCTGAGGTTCCAGGTTTGTCCTGCTGCTCTTATGGAGTTACATATTAAAAATGGTAATATTGAACTGATATGTGAAGAAGTCAGAAGCAGAGGAAGATCAACTAAGAGCTAGGCAACACATACAGTCACCAACGGGTCAAGAGTCTGCAACTCTTTGTCAGTGGTCTTTAGTCACCTTGGATATCCATAGCCCCTATATCTCCCACGCCCTTGGCAGATGCCAGATGATTTTTCTCGAGGCATTAAGAGCCAATGCCCTTTTGTCTTCAAAAATTTTGGCTAACTAAAGTGGTCACCATCAGGAGATCCTTTGGGCTCAATCAACACAGGCCATGACTTGTTTACTGTGAGTTGATGTCCCCAAAGTCTCCAAGGCCTTCCTTCAGCGTAACTTAGAATTGGAAGTATACTGAAGTTACTAGTGTCTCCTTGTCCTTGGGACACTGTTGCTATGTATTGTAATGTTAAACACTGGCTCGGGTTGCCCCCTGGAAATTCTCAAGTAGATTCAAGTGATGCTATGTAACCTCCAGAAGTGATCTCCGATTGGTGAATAAAGATACCTACATCCTATAGAGCTGAGTAGAAGAGAGATAGGCAGATTTTTGGTTCCCAGGTTTGGGATCTGAGGAGAACCAGGAAAAGGAGAAGGTAGAGAGTGGAAAACACGCCACGGGGTAGGTGAGTCATAAAAACATGGCCATGAGTGAAAGGTTTTGTGTACAGCTTGGACAGATCACAGCAGACAGTTTCACAATGGGGAGTTTATTCAGGAGATAGGGAACAGGAGAGAGAGAGAGAGAGCAGAGAAGTAGAGGAGTAGAGGCCAGCCATGACCACGTGGAGAGAGGGGGAAGGGAAGGGAGGAGGGGAGAGGGGACAGAGAGCCTGCAGGCAGGGATCAACAGAGCAAGAGAGAGAGGAGGGGGTAGGCAGCCCCTTTTATAATGGGCAGGCCTACCTGCCTGTTGCCAGGTAACTGTGGGGAGGAGCATACCTGGCTGTTGCCAGGTGACTGTGGAAGTGGAGTTTAGACAGAATACTAACATTCCCCCGTTTTGGTTTAATTAAAAAAGAAAAATTAGAAAGAGGTGATGGTGAAGCAGGAATAGGGTCGTCGTGAAATCTGGCTACTTCCTGCTGGCATTGGGGGTGATGTGTCTTTAGGGAGAACCTAGAAAAATGGGTATGGGAGATGTTTGTCTGGTCTTAGGAGAGCTGGCTGTTTTCTGCTGCCCAGGGTCTATGGAGCGAGCCATCTGAGGATAGGCCAGAAGGAACAGGTCCAGTAGAAGCAGCTGTGTGTGTGACAGGAGATGGAGCATCTGGAGGTTGCTTCTCTGGAGCTGTTCTGGATGCGCCTGGACTTGACAAGATTTGGATGGCATCTATTTGGTCCATGAGAGGTAGATCTGAGTGGGTTTCCTGTAGCTTATAAGTTTACAAAAGAGATAACAGCATGAGTTAACAACACGGGCAGTCTTTAAGATGAGCCTTTGTTGGATCGTATAGTGGAACGTTTTCTTAGATAAGAGGAAAGATGAAGCATTTAATTGATGGCAGCTGAGTTCAGGTAATGAGGTAACAGATAATATCTGTGAAAGCTTAGCTGTCAATGTAGTCAGAAGTCTGAGAAAAAGTAAACAACAATCTACCAGTCATATATTATTTTTAAAAATGACAGAGTCCACTAGCCAATAGTTCCCATGGTTTCCATAGTCTCTTGGGTGATGTCAGTTTGGCTTCCAAGTGTAGAAGATGCAGGGCTTTTTTCTGTGGAATGGATACGCGTGACATGAGAAATGTCTTACCTTGATTTAGCCAAGTCATTTGACTCAGGGCGTCCCATTGCGTTTGTTTGTATACAATCCAGGCTGTATGTCTTCTGAAACCATCTTGGGTAACTGTTAGAGGCTTTGGGCATTCTGTCGGCCATAAACTTAAAATATACTGTTAGCTAACTTCTGACAAGATTGAGAGCCATAAGGATTGGTTGTAACTGAATAAAATTCAATAGCAGTAGCAAAAATCTATCAAGACAGAGCCTTTCCTATCCTGTCTTAAGTAACTTTGGTGGGAAAAAGCACATTTTGTACTAGCACAGAAACATTGTGGCTAAGACAAGAATAAGAAAGCTGGCAATAGTGGCAGATTGGAGCTGTGAGCCACAGGTGCCACGGGCAGCTGCAGGGTGGGACTTCCTGCTGGCTGCCTGAAGTCACTGCCCAGTGACTCTGGCAGCTGTAGTTAACAAGGGTAACGTTCATGGTTGTGGTTTTTGTGGCGGAAGGCACTAACACTTTACAGGTCCCAGGCAGCAGGATGTAAGGGGAAGACCCAGAACAGAGCTAAGAGTCACAGAGGGAAGAGAGCAGGCAAACTGGCCACAGAGGAGGCGAAGGGTGAGGGATTGAGCCGGGCATTGAACCTGATGGCTTTCCAGGCAAATCAATGGAACTGAGTGTGTCCAGGGGGCTGCAAAAGATGAAGGAGGCGGAGGGGGAAGGTCGCGAAAGACTGGCCCTTGGAAGAGACACCTGGAGACTATGGTCAGAGCCGGAGCTCCTGAGAGAAAACAGTCTGTCCAGGCCTGGCCTGGGGTACTCAGCAGCGAGAAAATGTCTCGAGAGGAGAGGAGAAATGTCCTATCCAAGGGGAGCCATCCTAGAACAAGGTTCAGGGAAGGACAGGCTGGCTAAGAGTGGCCCAGATGGAACATGACCATTTGTAGCTCAGGATTATTGGTAGGGAAGTAGGTTGGGATAGATTATAGTAGATATCTGCCTAGCTCTAGTGCAATAAAGGCTTGTCATAAATAGAAAAGTTGTTTGTCTTTTATCTGCTAACTGAGTAATCAAAGGTGGGGTAGAAACCCCCAGTGGAGATTAAATAGTTACATACAACAGAAAAGGGCTGGGGAGAGGGGTGCGATCGGTAAGAGACCTTGCTGGAGTTGAGTTCAAATTGCCAACATCTGTAAAAGCCAGGCATGACCTCACATGCCTGCAGGCTCAGCGACGGAGAAGCAGCAACAAGTGGATTCTAGGAGTTCACTGGCCAGCCAGCCTAGCCAAAGGGGAGGGTGAACTTCAGGTTCAGTGAGGGCCACCCTGTCTCAAGGGAATAGTTCAGAGCAGGATTCCAATGTCTTCCTCGGTGCACAAATGGGTGCGTATATGCATATACATATAATATTATATACACACATATAAACATATATTAAACGTTATATATGTTTAGATATAAATATAATAAAATAATGTTTAATATATATGTATATTTAATTTCCTTAAATTTTATGGGTTTTTTGTGGATTTGATAGTTTCTTTTTTCTCTCATCCCTCCCTTATTTCCTTTCTTCCATTTATTTATTTATTATATATATATATATATATATATATATATATGTATATATCTTAGATAGATAGAAAGATAGATAGATAGATAGATAGATAGATAAAATGAGTGATGAGATTGACATTTGAATTGGGAGACAAACACACATAATAAATAAATAAATAAATAAAATAAATTAATGAAGGGAAAGAAATAAGGAAAGGATGAAAGAAAACAAGATGATCATCCACACTTCCTTCTGTGAGGGAATATGACCAGGCTCTGTCTTGAAGGGCTTTTGTGATTGATCACAGCTGCTCTGATATCAATAGTAATTGATATCGGCCGCTAGGCTTGGAGGACAGTTTTTTATTACATAGGCGAATGCTGTTTCCCAAGCTGGGGTGAAAAGCTGCACCAGGTGCCCTTGTACCACCTCTTCCAGCCGCAGACCTAGAATCCTACTGGCACCTGTGGCCGGTGTGTATCACCCTGAAACCAGGTGACCTGAATACTTGACCACAGCAGAGGCCTCCATACCCTTAGTGAACAGGACATGTTGTTCTGGCTTCCCTCCACCCCCTCCAAAATCTGGAACCTCTCTCTAATTGGCTTGGGAGCCAAATGCTACCAGCATGCAGGCTGCCAACCAGTCGGTGCCCAGGGCTCGCTGATGTAAACGCTGATGAGAAATGATTGAAGCTTGGCTCTGTCTGTCCTTTTCTGTGCTATCCTGTGCCAGAGGCCTGGAGGCCTTTACCCACTGTGCCAAACAGCCTTAAACAACATCAATCCCCTTTCCTGCTTCGCCTCCCACCCCTCCTTCTGGCCACTGTCTCAAAGGAAAGACCTAGTGAGACCTAGGCGGCCCTGTCTTTTGGACTTCCTTGCCACAGGGGATGGTGATGGGAGACATAGCCTGTTTCTCTCTATCCTTCAACACTGCTCCATTAGCTAATCCCAGGAAGATTGGGAAACAGACAGAAGGGACCCAAGACTTCTCTTGGCTGAAGAAAAAGAGATTTTGATCAAAGAGCTCCAAATCCAATCTGTAACCAGGCAAAAACCTATCGATAGCCAGGTTCTCCTCTGGACACCGTAGAAAGTCCTAGGTCAGATTGACTAGCAATTCAAGACCACTTCTGTATCCAGCACTCAGCAGGAAAGAAGCTCTGCTTGGAGCTGTTACTCGAGCCACAGAATGCAGGTTCTGTCTGAAACCTAGCCTGCCTTCTACCTCGCCATGTGAAGCGTCTTCCCTAAGGAGATATATTTCCTGCTTCTCACAAAAGGGTCACAAATCTAATCTGTGCTGTGTGTGCACTCTGTGCCGTGCTGCAGGAGAGCATGCTGGGTAGATCAGTAGCATCGCTCCAGCCAAAAGTTTCTGAGCCTTCTTGCTTCCTGATGCTGTGACTTATTTCTTCCTCTTTCTTCTTCTTTTTCTTTCCTCTTTCCAAATTCATTCTTTTCTTATCTCCGTCAACCTTCCTATGAAGGTTTTCCTTTCACTTTCTTCTCCTTGCCCCTAATCTATTACCATATTACTTTTATGGTGACAAAATGCCCAACAAGAAGCAATTTCAAGGAGGGAGGGTTTGTTCTGGCTTACAGTTCAAGGGAACACAGCAGAGAAGGCTTGGTATGAAGAGAATGAGGTTTTGGGTCAGATTACCTCTGCAGTCATGAAGCAAAAGGATGGGCAGGAAGTGGGGCCAGGCATTGAGACCTCAGGGCCCACCTCCCAGGGAATCACTTCCTCCAACCCTCCTCCACCTCCTAAAGGTTCCAAAAAGGCACCACCAACTGAGGACTCGTGTTCAAAGACATGAGCCTATGAGGGCTCTGGGTGACAAGTCATATCGTCCTAGGTGGCTAATTAATCCTTCACCACTCCTAAGGGATGAGCACCAATGGGAGAGAGCTTCGAAGAAGGATGTCTCTGTTATTCAGAATTCATCCATCGTAACACACAGCAAGTTATTCTGGAAAGGTCTAGAGGGCAGATCTGTCTGAGGAGTTTGAACCAGGTAACTTCTCTCCAGCTTATGGAAATTTATAGGCGCAATTCTGAAAGCTGAGAGAACTGAGCTCCAGGTTTTCTTCTTAGATGCCTCCTGCAGGAGGCACAATAACGACAGTCCCAACTCCAAACATGTCCCTTACCTCAAACCACGTGCTGGTGGCACATGCCTGTAAATCCCAACTCAAAAGGCTGAGTTCAAGACCAACCTGAACAACTTGTACTCTGTGTGTGTCTCTCTCTCTGACTCTCTCTAACTCTGTCTCTCTGACTGTCTCTGTCTCTGTCAACTTGTCTCCAACAGCAATTAAAAGAAGGTCAACGGCCCTCTCCTTTTGTTGTGCAATCTGTGGGATACAGTTAAAGAGGCGCATAGGGGGAGGGACTTAACAGGAGTGAGTGCAGACTCCAGAAAGATGGCGCTACACACAGCCATCCCAGCGCTCTTTCCAACCCTGCCTCAGTTTTTAAGTAAAACTGGAGACAAGGGTGCAGGGGGTGGGAAAGGAGAGCAAGATGAACTAAAGTAGACAGAAAGGAAGTAGTAGGGCTCATAAGATGGCGGAGAGGGTAAATACGACCCGGGAGCCCACATGGTAGACAGTGAGAACTGACTCCTCCGACTTGTCCTTGCATCCAAAAGTACCGCCATTGTACGCATGCGCCTGGGCACGGCACACATAGTGAAATGAATAAACAGAATTTAAATGTTTTAATTAACATAAGTTTTACAGGAGAAATAACTATGGTATATAATTCTTTTCATATATCGCTGGATTTTACTTACACGTATGGTGCTAATGACTTCTGGATTCGTATTCATAAGAGATATTGGTCTAGTTTGTTTTGCTTCTCTCTCGCACTTTGGTACGTTAATATGTATACATGTGTTCTGGTGTGTGCGCTTGAGCATATGTGTGTGGAGGCTAGAGGAGCGTGTTGGACAGCCCCTCTCTAGTATTTTCTGCCTTCTCGCAGTGAATCAGAGAATTGCTGACTCTGAAGTTTGCCACGTTTTCCTCTAGGCGTGTGCTCAAATCCCCAAGAGCCAGCAATCCTCCTGTCTCTGTCCCAGCTGGCGTTAGAACTGTGCACACCATACCCGACTTTGGGCTGGATGCTGAGGTTCTGAACTCAGATATTCATGCACACACAGCAAGCCCTTCTACTGGGCCATCTCCCCAGGCTCTTCTTTGGTTACTTTAGAAAATGTTTTAGGATGATCTATTTTCTTCTTCTGTGTAGAAGCATTTTGCCTGCATGTATGTATATGCACCTCAGGCATGCCTGCTTCCTGTACAACTCATAAGCGAGGATCGGATTCCTTGGAAGCAGAGTTATGGATTGTTACAAGGGACCATGTGGATGCTGGGAAACAGACCTGAGTATTCCTCAAGTGTAACCACTGAGCCAACTCTACAGTGCCCTTCCTTTGTTCCTTAATAATGTATTTGTGGCGAACTGATGTTATTTTCCATAACTTGGGCTAAATAAAGCATAATATTAAAATTAAGTCTACCTGTTTCTGTTTTAATTATTTTGCTTCTGGAAAATTTAAAAAGGGGGTGTATGTCTATGTGGTTCACAAGGTTTTCTGTTCTAGCCAGTTGGAGACTTCCCAACTCAACACCTCACACTGTCCTTAAAATAGCACGTCTTCCGGCCCAGTTGCCACATGACTCTTTCCTGCTTGGTGCTTTAAACTTTACCCTAGGGCTTAACCTGGCCCTGAATGACAGAGTTTCCAGAAAATCCTGAAAGGCGAATGCTTCCTTTGAAGGGTGAATATTCATTACTTTAGAAATAGATACCTCCCTTCAATGCCATTGATGTAGACACAGGTGGGGGATGAGTTGATCTCATCATAAAGTAAAATCTCCAGTTGAACTTCAGGTGTGAGATGAACCAATGGTGGACACCAGAAGGAAGGGTGCTGAGAATCATGTGTGGTAGAGCATAACCTGTAACCACAGCATTGAAAGTCTGAGGACAGCCTGGGCTACACGGCAAGTTCCAGTCCATAAGATCCAGTGAGGAAAGGACTGTGGGAGAGTGACACACCCCAGTCTTTAGGCTGGCTGGCTAGAAGAATGAGAGCCTCAGGGCAAAATGACCAGAATGACCACTAAATTCAGAAAAAAAGTAATCAGCTGGAAGTCACAAGCACCTTCTGCTCCTTGCCACATAGATGAGGCATCACAGAAGTAAAAAGGCAACTCTTAGGGAGCAACCAATGGCTGAGAGGAAATCACTGAAAAGATTCATGTACAGAAGAAGCCTTCTCTGCCACAGTTAGTACAAGCATCAGATGAAAGTGAGTGAAGAAAGGATCCAGACAGAGCCAACAGTCCAAACAGTACCAGCTACTTTCCTCCATCCCTCTGGCCAGTATCCTACCAGGTTGGGTCTAAGGATATGTTACCCACTGTTATTCAACAGTGAGGTCTAGGCTTGCACAAAATAAAAAAAAAAGCCATATATTTAATCATATCACTAATATGAAAGAGACAGATACAAACCCAACTGAAATTTTTATAAATTTAAAACACTGGTATTTTCTAATTAAAAACAAAACTATTACTTCAGTGTAAAATAGTAAGGTGCCATAAGAGTGATTAGCACAAACACCAAGTCTTGGGTCTCTGTGGAAAAACATTGAAACAGATGGCTATAAACTATTGTAAGCAGGCAGCTTTTGTGGAAATTTACCAGCCTGAGTAGTGATAGACCTTGTAAATAGGTAGCCTTGGCAGATAATACCAACTTAGATAAGGACAAGTGAATCATAGGCAGAGTCATAGTGACCTGTCTCCTGAACCATCACCCAGCCGACACCCTGTTCTGAAAGATATCTGTATTCCCCCTGAACACCTATGCTCCAGTGTCATCCCCTTCCCCACGTCCTGCCTTTCTGTGTTTATAACCCCTGTGTGAATAAGTAAACATTACGATTTGATTTTTTAAAAAAAGAGTGATTACCATTGGTTTTGTTGTTGTTGTTTATTTATTTTATTGGTCACACAGGCTGCAGCACATATGTAGGGGTCAGAGACCAACTTGCAGGGAACAGTTCTCTTCTACCACGTGGATTCAGGGACTCAAATTCAGGTCATCAGTCACCGTGGCAAATGTTTTTGCCTTCTAAGCCACTTCACCGAGGGTTTTTAATATCTGATGAACGTGACAAAGTGTCCTCACAATACCCAATACATAGTAGGTGCCCTGTAACTGTACGTATGAAGAAATTGGAGTGCTTGGTTATATAAACCTAAGGGATCATTGGTAGAACATCTGCCTAGTTTGTAAGAGGCCTTGAGTGAGAGGGAGGACAGGGAACTCAGGCGAGCCAGATGGCTTTGTGAACTACATCTGGAAGATGGCGAGTCTGTTCTTTCACTTAGAGAATCTGTATTTGGTCCTCACGCTAATGAATGCTGAACTGAAAATAATCGCTTGGGGACTAGGCTAGCAAGTTGCCTCAGGGAGGAAATGTGCTTCCCTTCAAGCCTGATGACCTGAGAGCTCCATCCCAGGGACCCACCCATACCGTGGGAAGAGAGAACTGACTCCCATAAGCTGTCCTCTGACAGATGCTCACATGCTGGGACATGCATTCATGTGCACACACACACACACACACTCACACACTAAATCAATAGATAGTCATTAAAAAACGAAGCAGTGTGGTAAAAACAGGTCTGGATTCCACAAGTAAAGAATGTATCATGGGTCTCAGAGTTGGGACAGTCTTGGTGCGGGGACCTCTGAGATACCTCAGGGTATCTCTGAGGAAAACCTCCTTAGCCAGAGAAGAAGGAATTCTGAGATTGGGCTTTTCAGAGATTTGCAGGTGATTTGCTATTGCAGGAGGTGAAAAAAGGGAAGGAAGGAACAATTAAAGGAGCAAAATGCTAAAGGAAGAGTTGGGGAGGGGAGAGAAAAGAGAAG
>NW_021604617.1:11868223-11870131 GCF_004785775.1 Grammomys surdaster
GGAGGGGAGGGGAGGGGAGAGGAGAGAAAGCAAGGCAAGGCACAGCACGGCACTGTTTGGAAAGTGGAGAGAGACTCAGGTTCAGAAAGAATGGATTTTTTTTGTTGCTGTTAGTTTTGTTTTGTTTTGTTTTGTTTTGTTTTGTTTTGTTTTGTTTTGTTTTGTTTTGTTTAAATGAGATGAATGAAGCCAACTGGCCAAAGGAAAGGACAGAGCCTAAATAACTTGGAGGACATCCTAAAGGAGACATTTGGCTGAAAAGTCCAAGTGGAGAAAAGCTGCCTCTGTCAGAAACTGGAGGAGAGGGGTGTGGTGTGACATGCTTGTCTGAAGTCGTCTGAAGCTGGAAACTAAGGAGTCTGTGGCCGTGGAAGGACCCTGAGGAATGAGGGAGGTGGGAGAGGGCAGATATGGAAAAGCCTACACAGCCATTTTCATGGTTGGAAACCAACCCTCTAAGCCAATGAGAATATTCTGTAAGGAAGACAAAAGGCATTATTTAGGCTGTAGCCCTGGGGTGGTTTTACTCTGAAGAGATAACCAACTTGGAATCCTTTCCACTAATTATTTTATCACAGTTAGGCTTTCAACTTAATTAAGTCAGCCTTTATTCTTAGACTAAGCAGGGATTCTTCTGGGGTGAAATGTGTTATAGCCTGTGGGACAGCATTGCTCATTTACCTCTGTGGACACGGCTGCCTGCCATTGAGCAAAGACTCACTGTCACCCCAGCCATTAAAATGACACAACTGTCCTTGGGATGGGGAATTACAGTAAATCTGGTTTGGCAACCCAGAAAGTTTAATAAGGGGCTCTGTGAAAGGGATGAGGTTTCTGAACCTAGGGCAGTTGATCTGCTCTGGGCAATAGGGTGTTCTGTCCTAAGCGCTCTGGCAAGGAAACCATGCTGTCCTTGTGGAGACCAGATCCTAGAGCCAAGTGAGATGCTTATCTGGGCTTGACAGCCTCAGGGCAGAGGAAAAAGAAAGAAAAAGGAGGTCTTGGAACAATTTGGGCCGGAAAACAATAGGATTCTGTATTTCTTGGCACAGAAATGAATGAATCTTTCTTCCAAGTGTGAAGCAGGCATTAAATCCAAGGACAATAAATGGTAAACCCAACATTCCAGCAAATAGTCCTGGGCTTTCTCTGTGAGATTTCAGCTCCAACTGTTCCACAGGGCTTCAAAGAGACATGTGGGTTTCTTTTTCTCTACTTAAGTAAACAAAATTAAGAGAGAGCGTGCACCTCCTACAGCTGTGGGTGCCCCAAATATCTACCCTCACCCCAGCCTGGAAGAACCCTCTTCTTTTTGGAATTAAAGCCACACACACAGCATCCTTGAGGTCCAGCTAGAATGTGAGGGGGCAGCCTCCACTGTGAGCAAGGCTGGACTTTTCCCAAAACCTAAGGACTATCCCAGGAGAACTGGACCTCAAACCCCCTTTCAATTTCTTTGTCTTTTTGATTTTTTTTTAAACATACATTCCTTAGGATAAATGGATAAGCATCAAGATGCATTATATGTGTTTACAAATATAAAGTTGAACAGATCAGCTCTTCCTTGTTGTAAAAATGATTGCTATGATGTTCTGAATAGCTAGCTCCCCAGTGTGTGTATGTGTGTTTGTGTGTGTGTGTGTGTTTTCATTACAGTTCAGTTTGGTGGTTTGGTTGTAAACACAGATTTTTTTACTATATAACATTGGCTGGTCTGCACAAACCGTGCAACTTGGACTGGCCTCAAAGTGAAGGCAATTCTCTGGCCTGAGCTTCCCAAGTGCTGGGATTACAGGCATGAGTCATCAGTATTGGCATCTCTCTGTCTGTCTATCTACCTGTCAGTCTGTCAGGTAGTCTGTCTATCTATCTATCTATCTATCTATCTATCTATCTATCTATCTATCT
>NW_021604617.1:11870141-11873566 GCF_004785775.1 Grammomys surdaster
TCTATCTATCTATCTATCTATCTATCTATCTATCTATCTATCTATCTATCCTTCTATGCCTCTATCTATTCCTCTATCCATCTATCCCTCTATTCCTCCAGCCATTTATCCATCTGTTATCTATCTATCTATCTATCTATCTATCTATCTATCTATCTATCATCTCTCTATCCATCCATCTCTCTGTCTTTTCCTTCTGTCTTTTCTTTCTTTTATTTAAATGGGCTGAGCTCTCTTTTCTTTGAGAATTTCACACTGTATTTACATCCTTGCTCCCTCTCTTCAGTTCTCCTCAACGCATTTGATCCCATGTGTAGTATCTGGGTTTTTTGTTTTTTGGTTTTTTTTTTTTGAGATATGGTCTCACTCTATAGTCCAGGCTAGCCTGGAACTCACTATGAAGTCCAGCTTAACCTCAAACCCAAGCTGCTTTTCCTCTCTGAGTCTCCCAGGAGCTGGTATAATAGGCCTGAGCATCCACAGACAGCTTCTTAATACATTTTTTTTAGATCAGCTTTTATTTACAGCCAAATATGAATTTGGTGTTCCATACAAATAGGCAAACCTATATTCATTTAGTTGTCTTCTGCTCCTGTAGAAGTTTCATCCTGGAAAATGGAGCATAGAGAAGCTAGCTGGTGCTGACCAGAACAGGACCTAAAGTCAAATCCCTCAATCCCCACTTCCTGCCCTGCTGGCTGCTTGCCATCCCCATTTAAAAGGACAAAAAAAAAAAACAAAATCATCTTCATAGGGGCCTGAAGCTCTTTGTGGAGTCACCTCTTGCCACTTCCCAGAAATCACTCTGCAGCCAGGGAATTGTAAATAGTGTTTGCTCCACATCACGTGATCCTTCCTCCCACAGAGTCCCTCCTCGGGTCCCATGGTTTACATATTCCCACAAGGTCAAGTCAAGGACATTTGATCACATGCAGCATTACGGAAACAATACACACAGGGCTGGTCCTCCAGCAAGCTCCAAAATCTGAAAGATCAGCTGATTCTGGGTAGGTTTCACAGGGAACTTGGAACTTTTTGTTTGTTTGTTTGTTTGTTTTTGTTGGACAGGGAGCTGTCTTTTTCCTAGAAAAAGAACAAACCCACAAAGTCTACCCAAGGGCTCCAGGTAGACAAGTTTTAGAGACAGTTCTGCATTTATTTTTAATGGTGTGTGCTATGTATATAATTTATGCATACATGTGTTGTCCTGTGTTTGTGATATACATATACTCAGGTAGACACACCCATGGAGGCCTGTGCAGAGGCCATGGGAGGACATCAGTGTCTTGCCCTATTGTTTCCTACTTTAATTTCTTGAGGCAGGATCTCTCCCTGAGCTTAGAGCTTAGCTGATGGCCAGCAACCCCCAGATCTATCACATACTCCTCACGGCACTGAAGTTATGGACACATCTGAAGTTATGAATCATCCACACCCTTGGATGCTTGAGATTCTAAAGGTCTTCTATGCTTGCACAAAAAACACATATGTAACCACTGAGCTGTCTTCCCAGACCCTAGTTCTGTACCTACTTCTGCCATGAACCCAGTGTGTGCTAAACACACAGAGTCAAAAGAAACAAAACAACAACAACAACAACAATTAGACCCGGACCTCAGCAACTTTGTAAGTTCAGACTGACTGCCCCAGTGCATGCCCTTCAGAACTAGTAACGGCGGTTAATTGGCAGTGGCAGAAGTGACTTATACTACCAGTAAACACAGCCAGCCCTCACCACAAACCTTGAGAGCAGCAGAAACGGGAACACCTGCATGGGATCAGAAGTTGAGTTTTTCCTCTATTTTTAAGTTTTTACTATGGCAACAACATAACATGAAATTTGCTCTCTTAATATCTGGGATGGCTAGTTTTTTGACAACTTGACACAAACTAGAGACACCTGCTCTTTCTTAATGGGTATAAGAGGGCTCAGGCCCACTGTGGGTGGTGTCACCCCCTGGCAGTTGGTCCTAGGCTATATGGCATGCTACACAAGCCATTAGAACAAGCCAGTAAGTAAGTGTTCCTCTGTAGTTTCTGCTTCAGTTTTTGCTAGTAGATTTTGGCTGTGGCTTCTTTCAATAGTATACTGTAAAATATGGGACGAAATAAACCCTTTTCTCCCCAAAGCTGCTTCTGGTCGTGGTATTTCTCACAGCAAGGTAGAACATATTTTGAATTTTTTAAGTATTCATCATCATGTGACTGCAAGCACACATGCCATGGCAGACATGTAGAAGTCAAAGCGCACGCAGCTCTTCTCTCCTTTACCTGTTGGTTCTGAGGACACAGATTCCAACCGGCAGGCTTATGGTGACAAGTGCCCTGAGCCATCTTGACATCTTGCCTACCCCTCAGAACATATTGTAAGTGCATGATGGAGTAGTATTATCTGTAGGTACCATGTCAAACTGTAGCTCTCTAAGGCCTACTCACCTGTATAACTGAGACTGCCCCTGCTCAAGCCTCGGCTCCTTGGAAGCACTTGACAATTCTAACTCCCCTCTCAGCTTCCTTGGAACTGACTGTCTGGATACCTTAGACAGACAAAATCACGTGAGCATAGCTTCTCCCACTTAGGGAAGCTTTACGTTCCAGTCCATTCAGGTATTCATAGACTGTAGGATCTCTTTTCTTAAGATAGAGCAGTAGTCCACAGTAAGCAAGTGCACATTTTGACACCCATCTGTCTACTGATGAGCATCCGAGCTATCATTACATCTTGGTAGCTAACATAGGATTGCAGATATTTTTTGAAGAGGTAAGTGCTAAGGTGAATCCTAAAAAGCTTTGGGCAAATAGAGAAAAGAGCCACTGGAGGAAAACAAAACAAAACAAAAGGCCAATCAAATGAACAAAACACCAAAACAGCTATCTAAAAGATGTTGCCAAGAAACCGGTAAGCAGGGTGATTTCTCAGAGCAAGGTAGAGAGACTAAGACTAAGCTGGATTGGATCACTACACTGGGTAAGCCCCCACCCCAGTTCAGTGACTGACTACACCTGCCGCCCACTGGTAGAGTACTACAGAGGTCTGTATCTGACTCTTCCAGCTCCACAGCTTGCCTCTCCACACTTCAGATTGTGGAGTCACTCTCGCTGAGACTGGATGGCATCATTTGCAAAGACAGTCCGCCCTTGACATGATTGTGGTGAGGATTCAGTTCCACATGAAATATGCTTAAGACATTGCCTGGACTTGCTCAACGAACAGGTTTTATTCAATAAAGAAAAGGCTTGGGATAGCTTCCTGCAGTGATGGATGCTTGTAAATCCTAGTACTTAAGAAGCTGGGGCAAGAAGATGGTTGAAAGTTCAGGCTACATAGTGAGTTCAAAGCCAGCCTGGGCTACACAGACTCTGTCTGAATAAATAAAATAAAATAAAATAAAATAAAATAAAATAAAATAAAATAAAATAAAATA
>NW_021604617.1:11873576-11885127 GCF_004785775.1 Grammomys surdaster
TAAAATAAAATAAAATAAAATAAAATAAAATAAAATAAAATAAAATAGGTGGATAACAATAGCTCACTAGCACTCATGAAGTACTGTGGGCTGGAAAATATGTCAGGGTTCTACAAGTACCAAATAACTTTACACATATCAAAATATGACACCTTACCTCCTGTCAGAAAAGGCTTAAAAGGCAGACTTTCTTAATAACATGCATTCACATCTATTCTGTGCCAAATGCCCAGGCACAGAGTTTCAGACAGGAACTCTAGCATGTGAGAACAGGAGCCTAGGAAGAACACGGGGCTCAAGAGGAGCTAGTCAAAGATACAATCCCCACACCTCACCCTAAGTTCCAGCTTTAACCTAATTGCAAGAGGCAGCCTGGAGTCCCATGTTTCCACAGAGTTGGTTAAACTTGATACAAGAGATTATGTTTCCTGCTAAGCAGCTATTGGCTGAAGACTGCCCCTGGGATGATGCACATAGATCCGGTGATTCCAGTAACCAGGGAGGTTCTCTGAAAAGAACATGGAATTGCTGAAACAGCAGGTAAAGGACACTGGTTTAGGAAAGGGACAGCAGTTCTGGGCTATAAACCGTCCTGACCTTAGTGTCCAAGGCAATAATGTTTTCCTACTCCTTAAGTAAGGTTTAGTTGAGACCATTTGTTTCAATATTACACGGTATATGTCACTTAGGACCTAGAAAACTGGGGTTGGCTTATCTGTGAAGATGAATTCAAAGGTTTTTGTTAGATGGTCTACCGTTAGCTAGAAATGTCCATAGTACGTGGTTCTTCACTAGACTCCCTGGCTTCCTTGTGGCTCTAGGTTTCAAGATGGCCACTCCAAGAGAACAGCAGAGATTGCTTGGTATTTTTATGAGCTAGTGGAAGTCCCAGAACACCACTCCTGCCTTACTTTGTTGGTTGAGGTGTCCCTAGAGGTAAAAGGGCCAAAGAGAAGGGCTATGGACTGGATGCTTTTGGCCTTTAAATCTATAGGCCAAGACCTGTTTCCCAGTGTGATGGCATTTAGAAGTGGGCGTTGGAGGCATAATTAGATTCAGATAAGGATGAAGTTTCTGTAGTATGATTAGTGCTCACTTAAAATAGTTCTCTCTCTCTCTCTCTCTCTCTCTCTCTCTCTCTCTCTCTCTTTCGCTCTCTCTCATTCATTCTTACATCATACACATTCAGAAGACACCCTTTCCAGCCCAGGATGATGGTTCTTATAAAAATACAAACTCACTGATTTCGATCATCTTGGCCTCAAGCAATATAAGAAATAAATATCAACATGTAAGCCGCTCCATCTGTCGTATTTTGCTATGGTAACTTGAAGTGATTTGTCTGTTGAGGCCAGCTAACAAAATGCTACACTGAGTAGTTAAAGCAACAGAAAATCAGGGTCTCAGTGGGATTGTGTCTCCTGAGGCCACCTTCACACTGTGTCTCACAGGGCCATCTCTCTGAGTAAGCCAACATCTAGTTGTGTAGACATTCCTTTTCTTATAAAAACCTTGTTGATAAAGACCTATTTCTATAACCCATTTTAATTAAATGACCTTAAAGACCTTATCTTCAAGTCAGGATGTGATCTGAGCCCCTGCGTGTTAGGACATCACCATATGAAGGAGTGTGGGGATTTCACAATTCAGCCATTGCAATCACATAGGGAACATAGATTCTCTCCATGAGAGGAGGAACTCATAACAGCGTAGAAGCTGTGTATCAGGTAGGGTACACTGTTGAACCACTCCTGGAAAGTACAATCCACTTTAGACATGGTCCTAGTTTTCTTTCTAGTGCTACGATAAAACATCATGATCAAAAGCAAGTTGGAGAAGAAAAGGTTTATTTCATTGCACAGCTTGTAGTTCATCATTCAAGGAAGTCAGGGCAGGAACTCAAGGCTGGAACCTAGAGGGAAGAACTGAGCAGAGCCTATAGAGGAATGCTGCTTACTGAGCTCCATGGCTCCCTCAGCTTGCTTTCATACAGCCCAGGGCCTCCTTGCTCAAGTGTTGGCCTACATCAATCATTAATTGAGAACATCGTTTGCCTAGAGGCAACTGATAGAGGCATTTCCTCAATTAAAATATTGTATCCCCAGATAACTCTAGCTTGTGTTAACAAAAACAAAACAAAACAAAACAAAACAAAACAAAAAGAACCCCAACTAAGCTGCATAGATATCATCAACTTTGATTCATTAACAAAGACGATCTCAATTTTTTTTTCCAGTTTTAGCGATGAGACTGAGAGACTAACAGATACTAGCTGTAGTCGTTTCTTGACTCATTACTGCAACAAAATCCTCGACAAAAGCAATTTAAGGCAGTAAGGGTTTATTCTGGCTTATGGCTGCAGGGGTTACAGTCCATCGTGGCGGGGAAGGGATATAAGACAGAGAAGCTGATCACATGGCATCAACACCCTTGAAACAGAAAGAAACAAATACTGTGCTCAGCTAGCTGTCTCCTTGTTATTCAGTCCAAGACCCTAGCCCACAAGACTTTTAAACATGTACGGTAATGCTCATGACCACTCTGACCGATGAGCTAAACTGAACTCATATAACAATGATGGTTTTTAACCCTGTTAAGCTTTCAAGCAAGCGTGCAGGTTTAATAACACATCTTGTTGGCCTGGTTCTACAAAAGAAGCACCCTGTTTCTATGGAAACAGAACTCTGACACTCACCTTTAGCATAGGTCTCCCCTCCCCTCATTTAACTTAATCCAGATAATACCTCATAGGTGTGCTCAGATTCATCTCCTAAGTGATTCTTGAGCCTGTGAAGTTGACAGTGTTACCCGTAACACTCAGGGGCTGCACCTCTGCATCCTCAGCCCAGTGCAGCTCTGTGTAAAGAGAATCCTCTGCAAGTCAAGGCTTGACACTGTCTCCAGCGTTTGTTTATGGTCCTTAAGCACCTTCCACATAGAAGTTCTGACGCCACCCCTCCCTTAGGTGACAGAGTTCTGACCTCTCTATTATTTTTAAGAACAATATGACCATCTGTAAAAACATATGTGTTATAGAAAGCACACCCATTTGGAAAAACTGTCACAAAATCAATGCACAGGTAGAATTTGCCATTGGAAAAAACTACCTAATCTACCAGTGAGAGTCTGGATTGCAGCAAATTAAGAGAAGGTATTTCGGGAATAAAGTTTTCCTTGTTAGGAAGTGGTTATCGTATATGTATATGTATATGCATATGCATGTGTATATGTATATACTATATGAAGACAATTTTGTTCAAGTGGGCTGGGCAGTAATCAGAATATTGTCCATTGAAGGTGGTTAAGGTCTCAAAATCTTGTATTACTCTTCATCTGATGAGAAGTGTGTATATAATACAGAATTCAGTGTCAGCTGCCTATGTGGCAGACTAGATCTCTTTATTTGTAAACAGAACTTTTTCATTCACTAAAAGTGCATTATACTAGACCTCCTCCGTGCTGAGATTACATGTATGTGCCATCCTGCTGGGTTTGTGTGGTCCTAGGAGTAAACCTAGCTCTTCTCACATGCTACATGAGCAGCGTTCCAATTGAGTGACAGCCCCATCCCTTTGTGCTTCATTTGTACAAAATGTACCACTCCACACATTCTTGTCACTCACTCTTTACCTCTGTGTCACTTCACCTGGAGATCTTTCCATATGAATTTGAACAGTGGTGGAAACATCTACCACACATACAAGCAATCTCCATGCATAGAACCAGGCCAATAAGATTGTCATCAAACTTGTATGTTGGCAAACTTAACAGATTAGAAACAATCATTTTTGTACAGGTTCAGTTCAGTTCATTATTCAGAGTGGTCATGAACATGATTGCACGTTTGTAAATGTCAGTTGAGCCAGTTGCAGTGACGCACCACACCTGTAATCCCAGCACTTAAGAAGTAAACTCAGGAGCATCTCAGTAAGCATGAGGCCAGCCTGGGCTACAAAGCAAGTTCCAAGCCAACCCACGCTGTCCCAAAACAAAATAAACACATGAACAAAAAATCATTTGCATTTTTCATTTCAAGAATTGTCTACTTTTTTCCTTTATTTTTTTTCTATTGTTGGTCTCTGCAAAAAAAACAAGTCTTTGGAAGGTCTGAAGAGCTAGAAATCTAAAGCTTTGTAAAATATAGTTCACTGGGGAAGTGTTGCCACTGAACTGTAAACCCAGCACCATAAAACTGTGGTGTGTGTGTGTGTGTGTGCGCGCGCGCGTGCACATTAGCTTTTAGCTGGGGATATTTTATGTTAATCAAGCATCAAAATACTTCAGATATCCTGATACTGGGATAAGGAGATGTCTCAGTGGATAAAAAAAGCACTTGCCATGCAAGATTGAGGATAGGAGTTCAGATCTCCTGAACTCATATAGAAACTAGACACATATGGCAGTCACCTGTAACTCAATACTTAGGAAGTAGAAAAAGAGGACCGCAGGGCAATCTGGCTAGCTTGACTATCCTGAATTGATAAGCTCTGGATTCAGTAAGATAACCTGGCTCAATAAATAATGCAAATGGCAATTAAGGAAGACACGTGATGTCAATCTCTGGTTCCTACGTGCCCACATTTACACATACATGTGTGCCTGCACACACATGAGACCACATACGTATAAACACATTTGCATGTATACCCAATGCACACAACTGATAGTTGCTAAGGGAGGTCACTTTTCTTTAAGGGTGTGGCTCCTGAGAGGTTGACCACACTCCAGTGAGAGGCCACACGTCTAGGTAGCCCACTCAAACTTGCTGAGTTTAGAAGAAGAGCACAAAGAACACAAAGGTAGATGGGAAAGGAAGGGGGTGGATCTGGGAAGAGTTGGGGGAGGCATGAACATGCTTACAACACGTTGTACAGAATTTCCAAAGAACTGATTGCTTAAAAAAGAAGTAACACATACAAAAGAGAGCAAACTCACACACAGAAACATAGACAACACACACACACACACACACACACAATCTCAAAGCTGGATTAAACAGGAAACTTTAAGGAGATGGGAGTTTCAGAGACAATAAAGGACCAAGGATCTGTGTTGAGCACCTAATACATGCATTTGACCTACACACTCCTTAACTCCTTCATCTTGTATCTTGGTTCTCTCGCATAGCTAAGGAGCTTGAAGTTCTGATCCGTTGGAAACCCAGACCGGGATCACAAAGCTAACAGAGAGATAGATCTGGGGTTCCAACCAGAGCTGTCAGATCCTAAGGCCTCAGCTGACCTTACAGCTCTAGCCGTGACCCTACTGTCTATGTGTTTAAGAGTGGGCTGCCCTGTCCTTGAAGACCCACAATAGTTGAGTAAGAGGAGCCATAATTCTAATAAGGCTGAAGACTCTGCTGTTGTTTGGAAGACCACTAGAGTTTATTTACCCCAGTCCTAAAGCATTTCATAAGTCCGGAACAGTCACACAGATGAGGAAGAAGAGCCCAGCTGGCTGTCATTGGCTGCCAGCCATGCGCAGACAGCCCCCGGTCATTTGTCAATGTTCCCCTGGGTGCCTGCTTCATGTTAAGATCCTGGCAGCATGCCTCACTCCACTGTATAATTGTACTGGCTTCAACAAGGCTGACTAAATCTTGTGGATGAGTCTACTGAGTTCATGGGCCCTGCAGGCTCGAAGGACTCAGAAATGGAACACGGCACACCCAAAAGTTCAGTCCAAAAGCTGGAGACTCGGACTCCTCATTCGTTCCTAATTCAGTGTTTTTCCCTGATGTGCACTGAGCCCTGATAGGGATTGTGTTTGTTAGATGGTCTGGAGAAGGTGGACAGGGAAAGGTCTTGCTTTCACACCCGTAGTCCATTCATGGGCTGCCATGATAAGGTTCCGTGAGTGAGGCAACTTACAGACAGAAATGGATTTCCCTTAGTTCCGGGGGCTAAGCTGTCCAGGATCAAGGCAGGGTCTATTGAAGATGCCTTGGTTCCCATGAATCTTTCCCCTTGTATCCTAGAGTGACAGAAAGAAAAAGGGGGTCTTTCTCAGGCCTGAGGCCACTTTTACAAGAGCATTAACCACACCCATGAGGGCCTCATCATCTCCCAAAAGCCTCGTCTTTTAAGCATCACTCTGAAGCAGGTAAGATTTCAACACATGAATTTCTGGGAGAAACTCATAGGACATAGAACACTTGCAGAACATAGAACACTTTCCGTTCAAACAGCTTAGCCTGACTTCTCTGATTTTACACATCAATTTGGGAAGATATACCAGCTCAAAGAAATCTAGCAAGCATTTCCTATTTCCTGAGGCTCAGAAAGATACTGTGGCCAGGTCTCGTAGACAGCTGGGCATAGGAGCAGTACCAGGTCCCGTGGACAGCTGTGCATAGGAGCAGGACCAGGTCCCAAGGACAGCCGGGCATAGAGGTGGGACCAGTAGCTGACTTTGCTTCAGAACCTCTCTCTACTCCCTGGACTCCATCACTACAGTTTTCGTGTCTTCCTATCCCCTCCCTGGCTGTTTCTCAAACCCTCGGCTGTGAAAGCAACTCTTCCTGTTTCTCAAAAGCCCCTCTGTGAAGCCAAGCCCTTGGTAAGGAGAGTTCTGTCCTTTCTGTCTGCCATGACCTCAGTAACCTGCTTGTGCAAATTACTTGAGCCTTATTGGAAGCTGAGGCAGAGGGAGAAAGGATATATATATACAGCAAATGCACTTGGTGAAAACTTCCCTGGGCTGTTGAGTTGTTTGTGAATCCAGGTCTTGCTATATAGCCCAGGTAGCCTCAAACTCTGCATCCTCGAGTCTCAACCGTGCCTAGCTTGTCCTCCCACATCTCTGAGACAGAGAAAGGACTCGTGAAAGAGCTAGACTTAAAACAAAGAGCCAAAACCCATACGAAATGACTACAAAGCTTGCCTCCATCCTAGGCTCGTTGCTAGGCATCTTGTTGTTCATCAGTTTGCCATCATCCACCCTAACAGGATGTCCTCACACACAGGGCATCACATACCCAGAAACAGGGCTTGTTCGTGTCTCTAAATCTGGGCTGTCCTTCGTGAATTCTACTGTTCCACTTCTCGTTCTCATGAAGAGTAGAGGGGTTATATCTCTCTAGGGAGTCTTTTGGGATATTCAAATCTGCTCTGGCATATTCTTTTTCCTTGCCTAAAGATTGTGTGTGCGTGTACATGTGATTGTGTGTATGTGTGTGTGTATGTGTGTGTGTATACTTTCGTGCACGTATACACATGCGTCACAAGTGTCTGTCACATGTGTGCAGGTTCTCTGAGAGGTCAAAGACACCGAGTTAACTGGAGCTGAAATCAGAGGTAGTTATGACCTGCTCAGCCCGGGTGCCGGGAAATGAGCAAAGATCGTCTCTCTGCGAGAGCAGCAAGTGCCTGTAACTGTTGAGCCATCTCTCCAGCCCCGGTAATTTAAACAAACAAACAAACAAACACCGTTTTATCTCCCACTCTGGAGGCTGAAAGGAGGAAGTGTCACAAGTTCAAGGCTAGTCAGAGAACAGTGAATTCCATAGTGAATTCCAGACCAGCTGGGCTCCAGAAAGACACAAACAGAGCAAAATCATTTTTGTCTACAGTATTTATTTTTAAAACTCCAGCTCTGTGAGTGTAGGTATCTAGGGACTCCTTGGTAGATGAGAATTAGAATTTTTCAAAATTACTGTTGATCAGGCATCTCTAATGGAAAACTAGGTGGGCGAAGAGTCACATGTTTAGCTCAGCCAATATTTTTAGCATGCTATCTCCATCCTAGGCACTTAGACACGTACTACAAACACAAAAACTAAGTCCTTAGACTTTGAGGAATGCAATGCTTTCCCGTGACCTAATGAACAATAAAATCGTCCACGTCTTCTGGCTCGGTCACAGTCCGCCTGGAAAAAAAGACAAGAAACTCATTTGCACAATCTACGAGAATGAGTAGAGCAATACTCAGCACTGGGGTTACTGAGTTGAGCCACACGCCTGGATTTTTAACGTACAAGTTGTGATCTGAACTCAGGGCCCTGTGCTTTGTTCAGCCAGCTCTTTACAGCTGAGCCAACTCCCCAGACGCTCCTTCACACGTTTTTGCACCTGCCTTCTGACATGAGTGGCTGTTGGTCTCGTCTCTGAAGGCATGCTAGCACGTTCAGTGCAGCGTGGGTATCTGACAATAACAAATCCCCCAAATAACATCAAATGGGGCCTCACATCCAAGCTCCACATCCAAGCTGCGGTTTGCATTGTCCGGTTCCCTTTGATAGTCGCTATTTCATTTGATCTGCCTAACACTCTAGGTTCTTCCTCTGTTCTCCTTCCTGCTTCTGCAAATGAAATACTCATTAAACCTGTTATGTTGTTTTTATTCTAACCAGAACATTATGTCTATTTTAGGAAGACAACTGTGATGGTCAAAAGAATCACAAGATCCTTAATAGATTTTTCAGTTCCCCAGCGTCAGAGATTATTTCCTATTTTCCTTGGATTTTAATAATTGAGCCGTGTGTTTAAAACATAACAACGGGGCTGAAGAGAGGACTTAGAGGCTAAGAGCTCTTGATGTTTGTTCTTCCAGAGGACCTGAGTTTACTTCCTAACTCCTACTTCAAGAGGTCTCCAACTGCCTGTAACTCTAGTTCCAGAGAATCGTATACCATTTTCTGGTCTTTGCAGGTACCCACATTCACATAGATATATACATAAACATAATCTTAAAATAAAAATCATAATCATACTTAATAAAAGTACTCATAAAGCCATGGTTTGTTGGGTTTGACTGTAACATCTCATTTAGTAAAGTGTGGGCAAAGCATTATGCTCAGCAGAGGTTCCAGCCCTGCCACTCACTGGGACAGAGATGTCCCCCAGCTTCTTCATCTCCATCACATTCCAGTGAGCTCTGTCGGCTGGAGCACTGACCCACAGGGTGGCCCCTTAATACTGTTAGTGGCAGTGTGACTCACTGTCAAACATGAAGACGTTAGTTCTGTCTGTCCCCTTCAATGGCTATGTGTCGCCCACACTCAGCAGCATCCAAAAGATGGTTGCTGTGGTGCCTGACTTACGGATGAAAACTAAAGAGGAGATCTGGACCAGTTAACAAACTCACTCAAGGCTCGACAGCCCATAAACAGCAGATCTGGGATTTGAACTTATGTTCTAGGGCATTTGTTCTTCCCATTGATTCTATGGGAATCTTTAATTTTTATTAATTAATTTACTTATTCTCTTTACATTCCAAAATCAACCTCTTTCTTCCCAGTCTCCTCCTCACACATCTCCTCTCCCCACACCTCTCCCCTTCTCCTCTGAAAAGGGGAAGGCCACTGCTGGGTATCACCTCATCCTGGCACATCAAGTCACTGTAAGACTAGGCACATCCTCTTCCACTGTGATCAGACAAGGTGATCTAGTTAGGGGTATAGGATCCACGAGCGGGCAACAGAGTTAGGGACATACCCCACTCCAGTTGTTGGGAGACCTGCATGAAGACCAACCTGCATATCTGCTACCTATCTGTGGGGCTTGGTGGGGCTAGGTCTAGCCTGTGTTTGCTCTTTGGTTGGTGGTTCAATCTCTGGAAGCCTCCAAGGGTCCTGGTTTGTTGATTCTGTTGGTTGGTCTTGCTCCATAGAAATCTTTATGCTATGTCCCTGGGTAACAAAATAGCATAGGAGCTTTAGAATTGACAGAGACAATTCCTCTATGTAATCACAGATCTGATATACTCAGGAAGCAAATGGCTTGAGTTTATGCTCTACCCGACTGATGTGGTTCATAAGCAGTTTAGCAGGTGGCTCCATTTGGTCTACTGTCTGGTACCAGGGACAGGTCTTGGAAGGCTAGTTCCTGGGGTGGAATAGTAAACACACCTATGGACACCAAGCACACACAGGCTCTCCCCCCAACTCCCCCAACCCCCCCACCCCCGCTGTCCCCAGGAGGAGGAGCACGAAGGTGAGCTATTCACATGCTTCTTCTCAGTCAGAGCAGAACCTCTCTCCCAAGCTGCTTCAAGGCTATTGTCTGGACTAATCTGTCGTCTTGTAAGGGTCAACTTCCTGATGATATATTTGGATTGTTCTTGGCTTGAGAAGCGAATGATTCTCAGGGAGTTGTTGCTCTTGCTTCCTAAACTGAAGTTCCTGAGTCTTAACTGGGTTTTCGGAATCCCTGGCAGCTTTACTTTCAGTTCTCAGGAGTGATAAAGACAGGAAGCAGCTGAGATCCTTGCTGCTCTTCCTTGGGACTTTCTCCCTGCACTGATCTGGGTGTTTCTGATCAGAGCTTTAAATATCAGTTCTTCCCTGGTAGAAGTGCAAATAAATAAATCTGTGCTCTCTTGGTAGTCATGTGTACCCGTTGCTAGGCTATTGCTCCCATGGTCACATTGATAACAGGGGTGGAATGGATGAGGGTGGGCAGGTTACACCATACTGAGACACACGCCGTGCACTTCCAAACCCGTTAACTAAGAGGCCAAACAGCCGAAATGGTAGTTGCTAACCTCAACATTAACTCACTCTGGAGCATGACATTTAGCTTGGCAATGACAGCAAAAACCCAAGCTGAATAAGGAAATATCGGAAGACGTGAGCTCTCCCCTGGCTGTTTTCATCATCTTCCTGTGCAACCCTGAAGCCTCATTTTCCTAAGACCCAGGCATTTGGTTCTTCTTTCCCTTTGCTGGTACTGAGAATTGAACCCAGAACCTTACTAGCCAAGGGCTCTACCACTGAGATCTATCCTTAGCCCTGTCTTCACTTTTGATTCTGAGACAGCGTCTTGCTAAGTGCCACCGCCTAGGTTTGAGCCCACTCTGCAGCACCATCTAGAATTGAACTTGTGACTTTCCTGATTCAGACTCCAGAATAGCATAGCGTCTGGTGCAGACTACGAAGAAGCAGGATAGTATGGTAAAAGGTGTATCAAATCTGGACTCAGAAGACTGGGGAAGTGATTTAACATCCTACAGCTGACATGGTGCAGAACTTTTTAAAAAAAAATATTTATCAAGTAAACATAATGCCATTTATTTTCTAGGTTGGGGGGTTGGGGTAACAAACAACAAAGTAGGCAAAATGCATGTTCTCACAGACTTCACTATTAATTTGACTATTTTTTGTTGTGTTTTGGTTTTTTGAGACAGAATCTCACTCTGTAGCCTACTTTGGCCTGGATCTAACCATGTAGTCATGGCTGGCCCCAAGCTTGAAGAAACCTCTTCCTCTCAGCCTCCCAGGTCCGGGATTATTAATGTGATCCTTCAGGCCTACCAAAGCTTATATTTCTGGTGGGTCAACCGTCCATAACCAAACAGGCCAACATGGAAATAGGCATGATGCAAAGGAGTAGATGGTCTGTGAAAACCTGTCTGTAAAATGAGAGAAGAGTATACCACGATTCTGCTTCAGCAGAATGCAGAGGCAGGTAATGTTAGCTTCAGGGAGTTCTTTCAGGAAAGCTCAAAGGTAATAGTAATACATTTTAACTTATTGCCCACTAAAGAAATAGGATACCAGATTCCTGTATATATATTTGATTCCAAATAACAAAAGAAAGAAAAAAGAAAGAAA
>NW_021604617.1:11885527-11894667 GCF_004785775.1 Grammomys surdaster
AGGAGAAGGAGAAGAAGAAGAAGAAGAAGAAGAAGAAGAAGAAGAAGAAGAAGAAGAAGAAGAAGAAGAAGAAGAAGAAGAAGAAGAAGAAGAAACCTCTTTCTTTCTACAAGATAGCCTTGGAGGTCCTGGGTCATGTCCATGGCTGCTTGCTAAGGCTCTACACCCCAGTCTACCATTCATTTTCTCTGCTGTCATTCAGTGCTGCTCTCTCTGTGTTTTTATCTATGGTTTCATTTCTGCAGGGGAAAGAACTTGACTTTGCTAGTCAGCAAATGAGTGTAATGCAAGTCCATTGGAGCAGTGGTAACTGAGGATCGGAGGAGTCTATGGGTCACCTTTGTTCCACAGCATTTGGGGTTCAGTACAGGGATAGGGGCTTGGGGTGCAACAATTAGATTTGTTTTGGACAGACGTGTCCACCAAGCAGTAGGGTCTTCCCTACCTGGAAGCAAGCATGCAGTGGTCAGGCCAATGGAGTCCCTCTGCCCAGACTATGACAAAGAGCGCCACTGTGTAGCCACATCCTGCCCCAGAAAACACCTGTTTGTACCAATGCTCTGACCATGCTCTGGTCTGACTCTCAGGGGAAAGCCAGCTGTCTGAGAGCTCAGCATCCCTCCTGAGAAGCAGAATGTTTTTATAATTGCAATTTCCTGGACTTGTTGATTAGGGGTTTCTATTAGAGCCGAGCTTTCTGAAGACTATAATAAATTACTTGACCTAAAGGGTATAGGTCACTGCCTGCTGGGGTAAAGGTTATGATGGGGAATTAGACAAGAAAAAAAAATGTTTTATATATTTTTTTGGCCTGAGAGTCAATAGCCTATCTCGGTACAATTTGAATATTCTGTTATTCATTATATTTTCTTTCTAAAACTTCTTCTTTCATATATTTTGCTAATATGTGTACACGTGTGTGTGCATGTATGTGTGTGTGTGCACGTGCGCGTGCGCGCACATGGATGTGTATGGAGACCAGAGGATATCAGAAATTCGTTCTTTTCTTTGGCCTTGTTTTGGGGGTGTCTCTTGTTTTTTCAGGGTTCTGGGGACTGATTCCAAGTAATCAAGCTCATTTTGCAATACTCTCAATCACTGGACCATCTCAGTGGCCCTGACCCCAAACCTTTTGTGTAATGTTCATGGAATCCCATAATAATCAGGCGGCAAGCTGATCCCTGGTGGTCCTCATTTCCTTCCTGGTATCCATACCTCATGTGGTCTCCTCACGCTGAATCAGGACCGACATGTGTGACCATAGGACACAGTACACATGATAGTGCCTGGTTCCTGAGGTCAGGTCAGAAAAGTACTGCTGACTGGGCCCCTTGGATCGTTCACCCTCAGGGATATAGGATGCCAGGCCACAAAGACTCTCAACAACTCCATAAAGAGTCTCACTGTGACATTGCTCCTGTCACTAAGCATGTAATGAGACAGTCCTAGAAGCCATTCCTATGTCAAGCTCTTCAATGACTATGACATGATAACAATATTATAGGACTAAGCTCTTACCCAGAGAGATCTCCCCTGAATTTCTGGCCCACAGTCATCGTGAGAGCCAATAGTGATGCAATACACTAAACTCGGTTTCCATTTGAGATTCAGTGAGACAGAAGTAAATAAAAACCCTCTTTCGAAGCTTCAGGATCTAGCAGAAGAGATAAACGAAAAGTTCTCCTGAAAACGAGACGTTTGAATTCTTGAGACAAAGTTCATATGGTGAGTGTTAGATCATATTGCTTGGGGCAATGGTAAACATTTTTGGGTAGTTCTTTCCTGTAATTAGTGTTGGCTTTTTGACCTCCAGGTCTGTCTTTATGAAATTCAAGAGCACGATAATGTAAAAGTCTTACATCATTGCCTTTGAGTGTGGCCTCACCGATGTCCCAGACGTGGTGTTGTCTTTATGGTCTATAGCTGATGGAATGGTTTTAAATATGAGTTACTAGTCGAAGGCTGGTAAAGAGTGTTTTATTATCTTCACAGCACTACAAAGGTTCAGTGCCCAGGACCCTAGAGAGTTCATGTCTCCAGAGGAAGCCCGCAAACATCCTCCCATGCAGTCAGCGGGAAGTTGAATCAACAAGCTTGGAAATAGTATGGGTGGAGAGAATCTGGGTGGTCTGCCTACTGCTGTCTGCCTCGGTATCCAGGCCAAGACCTCAGCTGCAGCGGAGGGCAGAGATCTAGTCATTGGCATTGTAAATGTATCCCAGTAACCGGAGTGCAGAAACACAAGCCAGTCTCGGAACCAGTGCTTGAGAGATGTGGAGGTGTACGTAGCAAAGGCCTCTTGGACTGCGCTCTTAGACAGCACGCGTTGTGCGTCTGAGCTTTGGAATTCTCCTTTGGAGGAATGAAAAGGAGGCAAGGAGCCTGGCATCCTCTCTCTGATCCTCGGCATGGGCAGGAAATTTCTCCGGCGTCCGAGCTCACGGCTCTGCAGGCACTTCATCTCCTCCCTACTGGCTCGTCCCCAAAATGGCCCTTTCTATGACAGTCCGAGTGACACATTACTAATTTACCAGTAAGTTCAAGCAAGGGCTTGAAAGTAAACAGGGGACAGAATTCCTCTTCTTAAGGAAATCAGTGAGGTAACTTTGACCCCTGTATGGAGTGAGTACTTTGCAAATGCTAGGCCACTTTCTCCCCAGCCGCTGTGGGGATGCTCGGCACCCCAGCCTGTGTGGGGATGCGTGGCAGGAGTCATATAGCAGTTCTGTCATAGGGCTTCCTCCTCTTCCTCCTCCTCTTCCTCCTCCTCTTCCTCCTCTTTCTCCTTCATTTCTTTCTCTTTTTCCATCTCCTCCTCCTCTTCCTCACCACCACCACCACCACCACCACCACCACCATCATCATCATCATCCTTCAGAACAGTATTTCACTTTGTAACCCTGGCTGGCCTGGAACTTGATATAGAAATCTGCCTGGCCTGAAACTGACAGAGATCCTCCTGCCTCTGCCTCCCAAGTGCTGGGATTAAAGGTGTGCGCCACCACTGCCTACTCTGTCTTCATGACAAGCCTTACATCTATCTTTCATTTTGAGGCAATATCCCAGAATTTACTACTCAGCCTAGGCTGGCTTCAAATTCCCAGTGATCCACCTGCCTCAGCCGCCCAAGTACTAGATGTTTCAGGTCCACACGGTCACACTCAGCTTAGTCTTGAGTCTTCTTATACCTCATACCTCCCTACAGAAAACAGAAAGTGAACCTGGCTCTCCAGATACCCTGGAAACCTTGTCTACCGGATGTGCCACCACTGTGAAGCGTTACTGCCCAGGCCACATTAGCCTAAGACAGTTAAGCAGCCTCAAATACCACTATACCCATGGTCACATGACATTTCACATTCAGGGTATCAATAGAAAGTATTTCTCTCTGAAGGCCCTCAGCTTTCCTCATTAGGTAAGAGGAGGCCACGGCAAAAACCCTTCGTCCTTTTTTCTTCCTAGATTGGTTTTTCTCACTTCAACCCCCAGAGGGCGCTAGTCTTCAAAAAACCCACCAAACTAAGCAAGGCAGGGGGCGTGGAGAATGCCAGCTGTTCACCCTGCAGGGAGAGAAAACCCTTGGCAGTTCTCCGTGAATAATTTATACTGGTGAAATCTAACCACAGGCTTTAATACCACTTGTAAACGGGTATCCTCTCCCCCAGTGATAAAGAAACCCCAAGCCATGCTTCATGTAGCTTGTTTCTTCTTCTCTCTCATCCTCTGTCTCCAGGCACTGGGAGACGTTCTCCAGAAGCTAAGCCCATACTTCTCATTTAGTGTGTGGTGAATACCAGAAAAAATGGGAGAAGCCAGACATTTTAGGAGCCAGACATTCGCAGGCTGTAAGGCTTCAGATAGCAAAGGACACCATTCTTAGGGTTTCAGAGATCTTGCCTCCTATCCAGACTTTGGGTACATAGTACAGCCATACCTCCGCCTTGCGTATACCTGGAAATGATCATTAGTCTTGTCACATCTCACCATAGAACAAATCCCTCTGGACATGTAACGCTCTAGCACTTCGCTCTGCACAACAGGAATGAGTTGTGTCCCACGGTCCTTTTCAGGACATATGTATTGACATTAATTCTTGGATGGTCTCCTACAGAAGCCTCGCTACTTATGTGAACTGAATTACTTCCTCCCTAAAAAAAAAAAAAATTGTTTTTCAATTTGTCCGGCATCCTGCCAAACAATATGGATGAAGTAAAGTTATTTGAGATCCAGAAGCAAGATAATCAAGAAGATGGGGTGTAGGAGTGGAGTGGGAGAGTCAAGAGAGACCCCAGAGGCAGATAAGGTCGGCAGTTGCTTAGCAGGAAACCCTTCTACAGTGTGAGGGGTTAAGCCTCCCCTGAGCCCACTTGAATATCTGATGTCTTCAGGCATGGCTTCAAAAGTCACATTTTGTTCTGAATCAAGAAAGCCCAAACACAGACCTTGAGAAAATACACATCTTTTTTGTAGCCCAAGCTGCTTTCACCAGTCAGTGAGCCATGGAACAGGACCATGGAACAGGGACAGCTCTAAATCCCAAGACTCATGCATGCTGTCCTCAATGATCTTTCTGTCTAGCAAGAGACAGAAGCAATAAACACGTGGTTACAATACAGTGCAATAGACACCATGTGTGTTGAGACAGGTGACACATGCTTGTGACTAGATTAAAGGAGATGCGGTTCTGGGATTTGTTGCAACAGCCTGCATCCTTCATTCCTTGACATCTCTAGATGTCTGGAACAAACCATCTTCCAGTTCCTATCCCCCATCTTATCACATGACTTCTGCCTTTCAGACAGTCCTAAGAAAGAATCATAAATTATGTTTTAGGATGCCAGAAGATGAACCGTAACCAGATCCCAGGCTCATAAGATATAAAGAGAGAGATATTTAATTCGTTATTCATCATTTGTGTATCTTTTCCAAACATGTTTTTAATTTTTATTGAAATTTTTTTTAAATGTGGTTTTTAGAATATCTGGCCTTCTCATTATAGAATTTAGACTGCTTTAAAAACATGGCAATTGCCAAGCACCCCAGCCGCATCGGGATCTGTCCCAGGCTTAACAGTAAAATAGCCAAGTCCTAGGAAAACCCTCATTCCAGGACAAACTGCCACCATGGTTCTGAGCTGCATTCGTCTTTATGCAGGGCATAGAAAAAGGGCGGGGGGCAAATCTAGTACTTAATCCTCAAAGCACAGATGCAGAAAACAGTTGTTCCACCAGGCCCAAGTTGATTTCTGGATATGAAGAGGAAACATGTAATATTTAATATACACAAACACTCTTATGAATGACGACAAAGTGATGTACAAGAAAACAAACCCATCTACAACACAGACTGAAGTTACCCAGAGTGACTAGGATGGGTGTTTTCCTGGGAAAATGCATCGAGGCTGATAGCATGGGCTCGTGTAAGATGTGTGGCCTCCAATCATGACTTAACGATTATACTGCTGTGGGACTGGTCAGTTGCGTAATCTGTAAATTAATTTCCTTTGCTGTAAAACAGTAATTCACCTACTTTGAAGTGTTCTTCTCTACTTGCAGATGCCGGGGAGATGGCTCAGTTGGTAAAGTCCCTGCTGCGCATGGATGAGGACCTGAGTTCAAATCCTCAGCACCCATGTGAAAGCCAGATAGAGTGACAGGTACCTATAATCTCAGTGTTGGCAAGGCAGAGGGTTCCCAGTGCCTACTTAGCCACTATTCTAGCTGAAGTAATGAGCTCCAAGTTCAGTGAACGACTCCCTGTCTGGAAAAGTAAAGGGGAGGCATGGCGAGAAGACTCAGAGGGTGAAAGGTCTCGCCAAGCAAGCCTGACTTCCTGAGCTCCGCCCTCGGAATGTCATTAATGTGAGCGGAGAAAGTCTGTTCCACGAAGTTGTGCGCCAACCTCCACGAACATGCTATAGCATCATATCCTACAGACATCACACATGTACACACTATATACATACATGCTGCTGCTGATGATGATGATGAACACAGCCTTTTAAAATGAGGTACAGATTGTGGGAGAACAAGACATCAAAACTCTGTCTCACTGTCTCATCTACACACACACACACACACACACACACACACAAGAGAGAGACAGAGACGAAAAAAATCCATCACAGTACACATAATATATAGAGTACTTATTGATATCAGTGGCTATAAGAAGAGGAGGAGGAGGAAGAAGAGGAAGAGGAAGAAGAGGAGGAGGAGGAAGAGGAGGAGGAGGAGGAAGAGGCAAACAACTTGGCATTGGTTCCCTGGGTTGTATCTAGCAATAGAGACAGTGAGGAGCCATGAAGCATCAAGGCAATAATTTTGGATGAGATTTGAAGAATGCATCATTTAGACGTTCTTCTAGTGAGGGCTGATCCAACTCTGTCCATCCTCTTTGCTACCCCAGTAGGCTGGCCTACATGGTCATGGACAATAGCTGTTTGACTTTCCAGATTCTAGTTGGATTTGGCTCAAACCAACTGGCTACATTTCTCAACTAATGATCCCTGGTCTTTCATGGGGTCCTATCTTGTCTCTTGATTCTGGGGAACACCCTCTGACCTCCTGAGTTTAAAACACCAGCCATTGCTATGCATTGCATGACCCATCTTGGGGTTCTCTGCCATTCTTTGGAGACCCTAGCACACATTTGCAAGTTATCTCTCTGAAAGTCTCTTCCAGTTATTCAGCTGAAACTGCCTTTTGGATCTTGTTGGAACTTTGACAGACAGAGAAGAGAGCTTCTGGGTCAGTAGTCCTAGGGCAAGCATTTGGAAACCAGCTCTAGACAGGCCACATCAGAACCATTGAGAAAGCTGTTGAGAAATACAGACATCTGATTCCAGGGGTGGCTGACTGGGTCTCAGAACACATAAAAATCTGTAGCTAATAGTTCCTCCTGCTGACACACAGGAGGGTAATCCAGGATGCGCTCCCATGTTAGCTACCATGAGGCCCTCCTGCCTCAGAAGAGTTTTTGGTTCTTGCTTCCATTCTTGTTGGGCCTTGGTTTCATTTTGAAATAAAACAAGTCAATTCAACCAAGCACTATATATGTTCCCAGCAAGACAACCTTCCTGGGTTGTTTGCTTCAGGTCTAAAATGTCACCTGGCATGTTGTTGGCACTCAGTAAACGTTTCTGAAGAGTATACCGAATGAATAACTTGTTAGAAATGATCATAGTAGCGTGCAAGACTTAAATGAGATCAAGTGTGGGACCCCGAGGATGGTGTCGCCAAGCTCAATAGTTGATGGAGATGCAAGCAGAAGAGATCTTAATGGGGAAGGTGAATTCACCAACGTCGAGCGCTTGCACAGTTGTGGCCTAGAGCTTCTAAATGCATCCTCTCGTGGTCCTTCAAAGCCCATGCTAAATGTCAAGATGCGGTTGTAGATGTCAGTCTGGCAATGGTCAGGAACTCTTTGGTTCTTTTTAAAAATTATTTTTACTAGTGTGTGTGTGTGTGTGTGTGTGTGTGTGTGTGTGTGTGTGTGTACCCCTAGAGCTGCAGATGCAGGAAGTTGTGAGCTACTATCAGATACTTGAGATCTCTTTTTCTTGACCCCTGAGCCTTCTCTCCAGCCTTTTTGTTAAACCTGAGTTTAAGTTTTCATTTCCTTGGTCCATAGGAGGAACACGGTTTGAAGTATATAATACACTAGGTCTACCCCAGGGCTTCATGCACACTTTCAAGTTGAGCGCCATTTCTGTGAAAATTAAAATGAAAGTTCGTAGTCGGGCTATCCCTCCCCAGCCCTCAGCTATTCCTAATTGCTCAAGAAGACTTTTTTCCTTGCTCCGTCCCGTTTTCCCTGGCCTGCTAAAGGGCCTGTTAATAAAAGCAGCTCTTGGTTCACCTTTTCATGACAATATAACCAGTAAAATTTCCAATTGACCTCCTTTCAAGCCAAAACTAAATTGACTTGAATTCATCTACTAGGATGGCATTCCAGAGTCAGAGCACACTTGCCCAGCGCTTTCCCCAATTCATGTGGTCAAACCCTTTGTCAATGGTAAATTTTCTGGATGACTTATGGCTGTCATTATGAAAATCAATGATTTATTTGTGTGGTATTTTAAACCCATTAACTGCCTAAAGGCCGAGACGGTAGTTAGAATGACTTTCTCCTCCTGTGACTGGCCCATGACCTGGTTCCTCTGTCTGCTCTCCTGACATGGCTCACTGCTGTCACGGTGATTGCTCCCTAAGATACAAAATAAAGAGTTTCCTGGGCAGTTGAAGAGTCATTTTGTCTTTAAAAAAAATGTACATATCTTTTTTTCTTTTGGTTTTTCAAATATCTACTAGTGTTGTGTTTCTGTCTGTGTTTCGTGTGTACATGTATGTGAAAGAGAAGAGGAGAAAGAGATTGTGTGTGTCTGTGTGTGTGTGTGTGTGCGCGCCGCGCGCATGTTTTCTTTTGAGGCAGGTTCTCTCCCTGGCTAGCTGGGAGCTGGCTAGCTGACAACCCTGTTGTCTTGGCTAGCTTGGGAACTGGGAAGTCCCAGTGACCCTCCTGTTAAGTCTCAAGCCCTGGGACAAATGGCTGAGGTGCCTTCTTAACATACCAAAGTGGACCTGGTAACCAGTATCTCCCCAGCATCCCTCAGTCTCTATATCTCCCCAGCATCCCTCAGTCCCTACCTTTTATAGGATGTGGCTGGCATACTCTGTCTACCCACAGCACCATCTCCACCACCACCACCTCCACCACCTCCACCACCACCACCACCACCACCACCACCACCACCACCTCCACCACCACCACCACCACCACCACCTCCACCACCACCACCACCACCACCACCACCTCCACCACCACCACCACCACCACCACCACCTCCACCACCACCACCTCCACCTCCACCACCTCCACCACCACCTCCACCACCTCCACCACTACCACCACCAGCAGGGCTGGGCTGCCCTTCTCCAAAAAGGTCTTCCCTATATAATCCAACCATTTTGGCTACTCTCTCCTTTTTTACCTCTTGCCTGCTGCTCTGCCTGATTCCTCTCTCTCCCCTCTCTCATCCTGTCCCCTTCTGCTCAGTGGCTGAGGGTCATGTCTACTCTGGACTCGCCCAGCTCTCTCTCTCTCTCTCTCTCTCTCTCTCTCTCTCTCTCTCTCTCTCT
>NW_021604617.1:11894677-11926420 GCF_004785775.1 Grammomys surdaster
TCTCTCTCTCTCTCTCTCTCTCTCTCTCTCTCTCTCTCTCTCTCTCTGAATTTGCTGCTCCTTTTATCTACAATAAGCTGTCTTCTCTATCATACCCAAGAGCAGACACATCCTTCCTTCTTATATATTTTATTTTTGTCCACCTCCTTTCGCTGTTCCTCTGGGAACTGGAGTTATGAGTCCATGAGACACCTAGCTTGCTATGCGAGGTGCTGGGGTAGGAACCCTTAAATGCTGACTCATCTTCATAGCCCCTAGTTTGGGGGGGGCGGTTATTTTTAAGACAAGATCTTGTTATGTAACCCAGAATGGCCTCAAATTCCTAATCCCTCACATTTGTCTCCCAAATACTGGGGTTACAAGTGTGTGCCTGTGAGGCCCTACTATAAAATTTAGCAGTGGGAGAGCTTGTAAGAGAGAACTCATCTCAGTTGGAGAAATGACATGAAATAAGAAAATCTTAGGAGTCTGCAATAAACGAATTTGTTAGATGTCTAAAAAAAAATGTTTTCCGAGATTTGAAGAAAAGGTTAGGATGTGTGGGCTAGTCAACTCAGAAAATGAATCTGAGGACTGATCAGAACTTTTGAACACTTAGTAGAAGATTTACCACTCCCAACCAAGGGCACCTAGACTAGATGAAGAAATAAAGAATAGTTTGCAAAGGTAACTTGTGGTGCCCTTTTGTGGGAGTCACAAAATTGCCAGATTCTGCAATCTCTAAAATTAGCCTGACTGACTAAATGTATTTGCACTCCTGCCTCAGGCCAGGGAGATGACCACAGTGTTCTCAAGTTTCCTGATCATTTCAGGACTTGGAAACAGAAACACTGTTTCTCCTAACTCCCCTTCACAGGCGGCCGAGAGTTGCCTATAGGTTAGAATTAGGTGTGGCCTCTTTCAAAGCTTTGCTCTTTTTACAAAGTCACAAAGCAGCAAAGCTGTCTCACCTCTGAAAGGGAAGCAAAGAAACTTCAGAGTTTCAGAGTTTTCATAAAGCATTCAGTTGGGGCCTCTGCAAGCAGGTGTACCCTGAAACAAGCTGGCTCAGTTCCTGGGGTCTGGGTCTCTTAGAGGCACCTGAGACTCTCTTTTGCCTTGTACAGCAAAGTAGCAGGGAGCATCAGGAGGACAACAAATTGAAAAGTAAGGTTTATAATCCCGGAATCTTCTACGATGTAGCTAGTGTATGGATCTGTGCATGAAGCATCTCATGCTGAGATGGAACCTCAAGGTTTCAGTTTATCCTCAGACAAGAACTCCAAGATGGTCTTCTTCATAGTGTCTTTCGGTATGGATGTCTGCCCCACCTTTGTTGAGTGGATATTTGGGTCTCTGCTGTTATCCCAATATGTCAGATTTGGACTGGTTGAGTGTGCTTGAGGTCCAGTCTTGGGGCCACTTGGTGCTGATGTGGGAATGAGGTATCAGAGGATCAGCTAGGGTCAGGTGAAGGTTCAGAGCATACGAATGAGCACTGCAAAGCCAGCAGGTTCCCACTGCAGATCCCCGGACCTCAGCTAGCAGGGGCTAAGGTGGCAGCAGAGGTGGTGATGTCACCTGTTGAGGTACCCAGGACCCTCTTCAGTTGGAGGTGGGGGAACTAATGTTCTTTTTTATGCACGCACATATGTGTGCATATGTGCATGTGTGTGGGTGTGTTTCTCTGTGCACGTATGTGTGTATATGTGTATGTGTGTATGTGTGTTTCTCTGAGTGTGTATGTGTATATGAATGTGTGTATGTGTGTGCGTGTCTACGTATGTGTTTCTGTGTGTCTGCCTGTGTAGTGCATGCACCTATGAAGTATATGAATGTGTGTATATGTGTATGTATGTGTATCTGTGTGCATGACTATGTATGTGTTTCTGTGTGTCTGTGTGTGTGTCTGTCTGTCTGTGTAGGTGCATGTACCTATGAAGTAGAGGACAACCTCAGACCTCAGGTGTCATCCACAGAAACACTGTCCACTTCTTTTGAGACTGGGTCTGTCAGTGGCCTGGAGCTCACTCAGTAGACTAGACTGGCTGGCCAGTGAGCCCTAAGGAATCTCATCTCTGCCATGGAATGACAAGTACATACTGCCATCTCTCTCATTTTTACATTGATGCTGGGACTCAAACCCAGGTCTTCATGCTTTCAAGGCAGATTGAACTATCGCCCTGGACCACTCTAAGGTGTTCTGAGCACATTATTTCATCTCCCAATGATGTGTTTTCCTTTATAAAACACGTTTTTATATAATAACTGGATTCTACATGTCTAGCCGTGACGTGTGGAGCGAACACTCCTCGGTTACCTTTGAACTGGTCAAACAAGGTACTTGTGACTGAAGAAACAACTGTTTTGTCTTCTTGGGATCAACAGGAGGGCTGGTTGACCTTATGATGTCCTTTCTTAACTTAGCCATCACTCCATCTGTTTCTAGAGGGAGTTTCAGAAGCTGAGTCCGAATCAACTCTTGAAGCACTGACTCCAACCCTCTCCCACACGGCACTCAAGGGGGTTTCCTGGCCCATTGACCTGTGGGACACGGGCTTTCAGCCAGGTTCAGTCTTAGAAAGGAGGAAGTCTAAGAACACTAGCTTTAATAGGAACCCAATGAAGAGTTCACGAAGACATGCTGTGCTCTAAAGAGTCCCCACTGTCTCTAATGCTTAGGTGGTACTCTCCTAGAGACCTCCTGGAGAATGTTAAAATGTTTAGTGGAGAAATTGTGTAGTAGTTCTCTTCGTATATGTAATTTTTATATTATTTTATTTGTACATATGTGAGCCTGCATGTAGGTAAGTATACCATGTGCATGCAAGAGCATGGGGAGCAGAAGAGGGTGTCAGGTCCCCTGAAATAGAGTTATAGGAAGTTATGAACCACCTGATGAGGACACTGGAAACCGAGCCTGGCTCTTCCATAAGAACGGCAAGCATTCATAACCATTGAGCTATCTCTAGCCACTACATAGCTGTTCTCTTGATGAAAACCCAGAGCTCTAATTTCCCAAAGACAATAATACACTTGCTGTCTCTCACACTCCGACTTCCAGCATTTTTACACAGTAGCCTTTAAGCCAGTGCCACGGTCATTTCACTGGTGCAGGAGAAGCAGCCAAATATACTGTGGATCACGGCCTCCAAAATTAGCCCCTGTGCACCGACAGGAAAGAGGGGATTTGCCAAGAATAGTAATGTTTAAAGTACAAGTGGAGACATCTACAATCCAGAGGAGTTTATTTTGGGTGTGGGGAACATCCCCAGTTAGTTCGGATTGTCTCCTTCATTCTACATAGAATGTCTTAGTTACGGTTTCTATGGTGGTGGTAAAATAGGACCAAAAGCAAGTTAGGGAAGAAAATATTTACTTCTGGGTTATAGCTCCTCATCACAGTCCATCATCACAGGAAGTCAAGGTAGTAACTCAAGCAGGGCAGGAACCTGGAGTCAGGAACTACAGCGAGAGCCATTGAGGAGGGCAGCTGACTGGATTGCTCTCCAAGCCTTGCTCAGCCTGAATTTTAATGCAACCCAGGACAACAAACCCATCAACTATCAATTAAGAAAATGCACTATAGATTTGCCCTCAGGCAAATACAGTAGGGACATTTTCACAATTGAGGTCTGCCTGTTGGAGGATGTACATCACTGCAGGTGAACTTTGAGGTTTCAAAATCCTATGCTAGGCCCAGGCTCTCTTTTGCTGCTTATGGATCAGGATATAGAATTCTCAGTCACTACCCCAGCACCCTACCTACGTGCATCATAATGCCACAATGATAATGGGCACTATCACTGAAATCATAAATAAGCCCTGAGATTGTAAATAAGCCTCCATTTAAATCTTTCCTTTTATAAGAGTTGCTTTGGTCATAGTGCCACTTCATGGCAATAGAGCAGCAATAGTTAAGACACCATGTCTGCTGTGGGAAGGTGGGCCTAGGCTATATTAAGAAAGCTAGCTAAGCATGTACCAGTGGGTAAGCCAGTAAGCTGTTGGGAATTAGTCTGGTGCTATGTATACAGATGCTAAATTCTGGATCCCAAGTTCTGGTTGCTATTCAGAGAAGTGCGTTCTCACATACACCGGCCTTTATTGTGTAAACCTTGCTATCCAATTTAGAGTTGATTGGTTAATAATTTAAAAAAAAATACCAGCCAATAATTGGACAGAAGACAAGTAGGTGGGGTTGGGGTCCTCAAACTTGGGGTCAGAGATGGAACCATGAAGGAGAAAAAATAGGAAGAGAGGCGAAGAAATAGGGCAAGGAGAGGATGCAGAGAAAGAACTGTTTGGTTTTGAACCCCTGGGCAAGGGACTGAGTTACATATATTACATATCAAAACAGACCTGGCCTCAAGGTTCTCCCAGAATCCCTCAGTCCCTACCGGGCATACCCTGCCCTTAACCCTAAACTTCCCAGTCCAAGGGCTGGGCTGCCCTTCTCCCAGAGGTTCTTCCCTATATAATCCAGACATTTTGGTCTCTCCTTTCCCTTCTCTCTCTTCCTTTCCGGTGCTCTGGTACTTTTTCTCTATTTCTCTTTCCCCTCCCACCTCTCCATGGTGATATTCCTGGCCTTGGTCCTTGGGGCCAGTGAACGCATTTGAAAGTAGTTTCCCAATAAATATGCCTTTAATATATAATCTATCCTGGTTTGAATTGGCTTGTTTCGTCAGTGGAGGGGAAATAACCTATTAAGAATGTAGCCTGATGGAGTGTACTCGGCCCAGTCAGGACAAATATTGGCAAATAGCTTGAGGTTGTGTAGCTGGGAGGTAGCCAGACTAGCTTAGAAAATTAGTTAAAAGGTACCTTCCCAGGTATTATACTTTTAAGCTTGTTTGAATAAATCCTTAGATCCCTCTCAATTCCTTGGGAATTACTTGGATTAAAAATATAGAGAGAATACTAACTATTCCTCAATAGTAAGCAGCATTTCTGCATGGTTTCTGCTCCAAGCTCCTGCCTTGAGTTCTTGATCTGACTTCCCTTGATGATGGACAGTGTAAGATCAAATAAAACCTTCCCTCCCTAAATTGCTTTTTGTCACAGTAGTTATCAAAACAACAGAAAGGAAACTAGGGCAGCAAGTTGAAGGTGATAAGGGTCATTTGGTAGAAATGCCAGCAGGCCATGAAGGGCACAGAAGCTTTCTGTAGCTTCCCACAGGATGGAGAGCTGAAGGCTTAACGACAACATCACTTGAAAAGAGGACCAAACTTTTAGACCCCTTAAGATAGAAGTCCCAGGCTCCAGAACTGTGATACAATGAATTTCTGATATGTGAGTCACTTTATTATGGAGTTTTGTCATCCAAGCAGACAAACTGCCCATCCTTTTCAACGCAGTTTCAGGGTCCACCCTGACACGTCACACTACCTTGCCTTATCATGGTTCACTCCTTTGGTGGAATGTACCCTACCGCACCCTCCTTTGTTTGGCTTGGTAAACAATTATCTATCTTTCTTTGTGATTAAGCAAGGGCATCCCTTCTAGTGTGATTCTTACAGAGAACATCCCTTGCAAAGGCAGGACTGAGCTCTTCCTCCTCCTCTATGACTAGCATTCCTGTCTTTCGGCACATGGAATGATCAGGACTAGTAGATCCTCTGCCTTTGGACCGTTCTTAACCTCTGCTTCGTAATTGCACTGCCTGGGTGACTTTAAAGATGACTATCATACACAGAGTCTATCCCTGAGAACTTAGCCAGTAGATAACCCCAGTGTGACTCATGTGGAGGCAAAGACGAGAATCACTGTGTGAGGCAAAGCTCACAAAGGACAACTGTCTTTTACAGTTATCCAATAGTTAGGCAGTGCTCCCAAGATTTAAAGTGCTCCCAGAGAATAGAAGTGACCCTGAAGGATAGATAATGTTCCCACGGTTTGGGCAATACTCTGAAGAGAGAGGCTCTGCTCCCAAAAGGTTGGTAGTGCTCCCATAGCATAGAGTCTTCCCAAAGTGTAGGTAGTGTTCTCAAAGAGTAGACAGTATCCCCAAAGAGTAGATAATGCATCAAAGGAAGGGATTTCTGAGGTAGTCTATTATTGGCCTTTGTCGTGAACAGAGGTCAGCTGTGAAGAAGCAGTGAATAGGTATTGGGTGAACTGGACAAAGAAGCTCAGGTCTTCTGCCCCTTCTATTTCCCACAACCTTTTGGAAAATGCAGATTGGGGGGATACCGCATGAGGCTGAAATCATCCCGAGCTAAGGAAAAGGGAGGATGTTAGTAGTTCTTTAAAACAAACACATAGCCAAGAGCTCATTTTAAATCTCATTTTCCTTCATTCAAATACTTAAAGCAATCTTTCCCTTTCTGAACACAGGACGTGGGAAGGTCATTTGTCAGCCTGACACTTCTGCTCCCTGTCCCTGTGTTTTCCCTTGAGGAATTCCAAAAAGGAAGCACAATGCTATCTTTAAGTGTTCCCAGTATTTACACCCAACCTTCCCTCAGAAAATGGAGTATGGGAAGATTCCAGACCTGTTTTTCTTCCAGCACTTCTTCCCGAACCCCAAGTCTCTTCAAAATTCTTTTTCTTCCAAGTTTGGAATATACTGAAGGGAGCTTTATTATTTTCATTTGTCCTAAGGATAAAATTAATGTATACTTTCTGTTCACAATTTAGAAAATGTTTTTTAATGTTCTAGAGAAACCCCAGTTACATCACCAGAACCCATATAAAGTGAGCAAGACACGGGGTGTATACTTCTGATACCAGCATGCTTGAGGTGTGAGACAGGCAGCTCTCTGGGGCTTAATGCCCAAACAGCCTCACCCAGTCAGTGATTTGTGGTCATTTGTGTCCCTTTCTCAAAAAATAGAACAAAAAGGTAGACTGCGTTGGGAGGTACAGCACACGAGACTGGCCTCTGGCTTCCATATGCGTGCACACACCAAAAAGAACACAGAGAGGGACAGCGGTGGAACTTTCTTTTAATCTCAGCACTCAGTAGGCAGAGATTGGTGGATCTCTGAGTTCAAGGCCAGCCTGGTGTGCAGAGCAAGTTTTGGGATAGCCAAAGCTACACAGAGAAACCCCATCTTCAAAAACAAACAAACAAACAAACAGACAGACAGACAGACAGACAGACAGACAAGAACAATTGGTAAGTGTACTGTGACTAACAAACTGATGATGAGATGGACAAGAACTTTTCATAGCGTTTAAAGCGTGAGAACACATTGTCAGGGGTGGGGCAATGTATTCAAGATGACAAAACATTTTAAATACAGTGCAATGCTGTTCGGTTGCAGCTGGTGCCGAAGACTCAGGTGCGGACTTTGAAGGAAGGATTGGGAAGCCACAACCCACAGGCCAAACGCAGCCACGCTATGTCAGAGAAACGCCCACACCAGCTCCTACCTTCCACAGCAAAGCCACATGCTTGTTCCGGGGAGACCATGCGGTTCACATAGATGAAAATATTTACAGTCTGTTCCTTCATCCGGAGATTAAAGGAAATTGCTGATCTCTGACCCAGAGAAATTCTTTGCAGTTACCAGGGACTCCCAAGTGCAGGGTTTCTGTTTGGGTTTGTCGTTCATTTTGGCTGATTAGATGCTACATACCCGGGAGGCAAGACGGTAGAGGAGAGTCCCCACAACTCTGTTGAATGCAGAGAGCGTCACGTCAAAATTTAAGACTGGGGATAGAGGCTATAAGAGGTAGAGGGGTTAGGCTTCTTAGACATAATAGACCTCAACGGTCTCTACCATCACCCCCACCTTCAATACCGAGAGTCCTGGAAATACTATTCATCACCTTCCAGCAGTGCCACAGTGGGGTGAATCACACTAACTCTAAATTATATCTTTCAAAAAAGTTAGACACAAAAGGATGCTGGTTTTATATGGTGTCTTTGGATAAATTACGGAAGTATTGCAGTGAAATTCTTTGGCTCTGGAGCCAGACAGGCAGGAGTTGGGAGTTCTATGATCTGGGAAACCTCTAGAAATGTGTACAGTTTCTACAGTTTCTTCAGGAAATGAGGAATAATAGTGGAGTCTGCGTGCAGTTATCCTTGGCCTCATAGAGAATTCAGATCCAGTATGGACTATGTGAGCTCCTATGTCACAAGGCCAACTACAACCCCATCAGAAAGATTTACAACTCAACCCCTATGCCAAAGGCCAGGACACATAACCGTGCATGTTAAACATCCGTGATCATGACAATCACACTTGATCAATAGATTAGGATTCATGAAGGCGACATGGAATTTTTTTTTAAAAAAAGCAGATAGGCATCTGCTTCTTTCTTTCTTTTTTATTTAACAATTTTTTAGAATTTATTTTATGTATCTAAGTATACTGTAGCTCTCTTCATGCATACCAGAAGAGGGCATTAGATCCCATTACAGATGGTTGTGGGCCACCAGGTGGTTGTTGAGAATTGAACTCAGGACCTCTGGAAGAGCACCCAGTGCTCATAACAACTGAGCCTTAGCTCCAGTCCCATAGATAAACATCTGAAGAAGCAGAATTGATCTTCTGCTTCAAAAATAACTGAAGGCTGTAGTGTCTCTGAAATTAGAGAGTGTGTTCATGTGGCATGGCATAGGGGTTGAGTTGTAAATCTTTCTGATGGTGTTGTAGTTGGCCTTTTGACATAGGAGCTCACATAGTCCACACTGGATCTGAATTCTCTATGAGGATAACTTTGAACTCCTGATCTTTATACCTTGAGAGCTGGAATTACGGACATTCACCCCCACCCATTGCTAATATTATTATGATGTAGATCATTTTCTGGGTGAACTAGAAATGTTTTTTTGATGTATGCACACGTGTGCAAACATATGGAGGCCAGAAGTCAATCTTGTATGTTGTTCATGTACTGGAAATGTGACCTTAATTTCCTAAAGAGAGTTTTGAAGTGTTATTTGTCTGCCTGCTGATGGTTTTACTAAATGACATAAAGCTTTAAGGGAGAACTTTGGGGATGGAAGATTCCCTTGCAGTCACTAAGTAACAGATATCACTCAAAGAGGTATGTTGACCTTCTCAGAATCTTCCAGAACCTAACAGCTGTTACCAGTTCAATGATAACATTGGTGTCATCAATGAAGCGAACTTTCCAGTCCAGACCTTCTCAGTCCACCAGAGGAATTTAGGTCAAGTAACCACTACTAACCATTATCACTGTTTTTGGGGTTTTGATTTAATTGTTAGTGGCGTTGTTTTGAGTAGTATTCCATATCGCTCACCTCTGCAACTTGTTTCAGATTCCCCCAACTCCCTCTCAAAATCATGACCTCACCTTTAATTATTGGCGGGTGTGTACACATGTGCACATACGTGTATATATAATTCAGTCTGTTGAGGCCATTTAGTGGTTCTCATTTGTCCATGTGTCTAGAGCTGACCCTCTGCGACTGGATAACCTATGAGGGGCTTGTCCTTGGAGAAGCCACACTCTCCTTTTCTCAGCAGCCATAAATGTCCTATAATTCTCCATCTAAGGGCAGAGCCTTGTAAGATTTCCCTCATCCATGCTGTCATGTCAACTGGTAATGACAGTGTTCAGGTTTTTAGGCAGCCATATTGTTGACAGTTTATGTATGCAGCTTCCGTGTCATATCTAGAAGGCACTGTCTCACAGCAGACATCCTGGTCTTCTGGCTCTTACAATCTTTTTGACTCCTTTTCTTCCAACCCCTGAGCCTGCAGTATAGGGGTTGGGCTGTAAATCTATCAGTTGGGGTTGCATTTGTCTTTTTGACATGGCTCACACGACCCATACTGAATTCTGTGTGAGGACAAGAATGACCTTGAACTCCTGGTCTTTCTTCCTTGAGAGCTGGAATTATGGACACTCAACTTCTACGCTGTTGTTGTTGTTATTATTATGAAGATTGTTTCCTGGCTGGACTAGACATATTTTTTTTCAGTGTTGGCACATGTGTGCAAACATATGGAGGCGAGTGGTCAAGCCTGTGTGTTGTTCATTTACCATAAATATTGTGGCCATGGTTTCCTTAAGAGTTTTGAAGTGTGTGTGTGCCTGCTGATGTTTATTAAATGACATAACAAAGATGTGATGTGTATACTACTATGGCCAATGGAGCATCTTTGAAACTTTTAAAATGTAATCCTTGAGAATAACTTTATATTTGACAATCAAGCCTATCACATATATGTACGTACGCATGTGTGTACAGACAATGCCCATCACTGAAAAAAAAGTCCATGGAATAATACACAGTTTATCTACATGTAATGCACTTTATATTTCCTACTATAGTTTTGAAGTGGGATATGAGAAACATGTACTCATGGGACATCAACCTGAAGGCTCTGACCTCATGATTCTTACTTTTATTTCAACCAATTTTTTTTTCCATTTTGAGACCTATAACACCTTCTTTTTTTTTTAACCTATTTTATGTTACTGTGTGTTCTACTTTCATTCCTGTTGCTGTGATAAAACACTCTGACCAAAATTATGTTATGAAATAAAAAAGGCTTTCCTTTATTTATTTATTTACTTATTTATTTATTTATTTATTTATTACTTGTAACTGCAGGTCACAGTCCATCATTAATGGAGTTAAGACAGGGACTTGAAGGCAGCCTGCTTTCTATTCTATGAAGTATTACCCAGCCAAAGAAGTGCAGCAGGAGCCAGAGACTACTTCTCACTAGTTGTTTTGCATGATGACTTATACTCAGCTTGCTTTTCATAGGGTTCAGGACCACATGCCTAGGGAATAGTGTCACCCACAGTGGGCTGAACCTTCCTATATCAAGTAGTAATCAAGACAATGACATGTTCACAGGCCATTCTGATTTAGGCAATTCCTCAGTTGAGGTGCTCATCTTGGATAACCCTAAGCTATGTCAAGCTGACAAGAGCTTATGAGAATTCTGTGCCTTGTACCGTTAACTGTATCTTTTGAAGTCAAAGTAAAGTTTTATTGCTAACTCAAAAACTTCCACAATTTTCTCCCACAGAGGAAACAAAAGAGCTCTCAAAAAAAAATTGTTTTTAAGTGAAATTGAGTTTACATCTGTATAAAACTGAAGAAGGTAGATTGCTCTGTCACAGGAAATTTCACAACCCAAACTACAAAAAGCAATCAAGTGCCAAAATTATCTTCCTATTGAAGTCTAGACTCTGATGCAAAAGTTGCTCAGAATGAAACATGAAGCAAAATAGATAAGAAGAAGAAGAAAAGGAAAAAGCAACCGCTCCTCTTGGTTCCTCTCTCTACTTGTCCCCGCATAGGGATGCTAATGGCAAATGCTGAAAGGCTGAACATTAAGTCCTTTATGTTTTTGTTGTGCCTGTGTGTGAATATACACATGTATGCATATGTGTGTGTTGTTTGTGTATGTTGTGTGTGCTGTGTGTGTTGTATGTGTTGTGTGTGTTGTATGTGTTGTGTGTGTTGTATATATGTATGCAGTGTGTGTTTTGTGTTATGTGTTATGTGTGTTTTGTATGTGTGTTGTATGTGCTATGTGTGTTTTGTGTGCTGTGTGTGTTTTGTGTTATGTGTTATGTGTTTTGTATGTGTGTTGTATGTGCTATATGTGTTTTGTGTGCTGTGTGTGTTTTGTGTGCTGTGTGTGTTTTGTGTGTATTGTATGTGTGTATGCAAGTGCACATGAAAGTCAAAGGGCAACGTCAAGTGTTTTTTAATTAATTAATTAATTAGCTAATTAATTAATTAAGATAGAGTGTGTTAATTAGTTCTCTGTCAGCTTGGAATAGCTATCTGGGAGGAGGGAAACTAAACTTTAAAAAGTGCCACCATAAGATTGGATTGTAGGCAAGCCAGTAGAGCATTTTCTTGATTAATAATTGGTGTAAGAGGACTCAGCCCACTGTGGGTGGTACCACCCCCTAAGCAGTGGCTCTGAGTTGTACAAGAAAACAAACCAAGTAATCCAGGAGGAGCAAAGCCAGTAAAAAGTATTCTTTATGATCTCTGCCTTAGTTCCTGCCTCCATGTTCCTACCTTGAGTTCCTGCCCTGTCTTCTCTCAGTGACGGACTGCAATCTGTGAGGTGAAATAAAACCTTCCTGACCCCAGGTTGCTCAGGATCACAGCAATAGAAACCAAATTAAGACACAGGGTCTCATGCCGGGTTGTGGTGGCGTACACCTTTAATCCCAGCACTTGGGAGGCAGAGGCAGGCGAATTTCTGAGTTCGAGGCCAGCCCCGTCTACAAAGTGAGTTCCAAAACAGCCAGGGCTATACAGAGAAACCTTGTCTCGAAAAAACAAAACAAAACAAAACAAAACAAAACCACAGGGTCTCAGTAGGTACTACTGGCTTCCCTGAACTTGTAGGCTGGCCCTGAACTCAGAGATTCACCTGTGTCTGCCTCACAACCACTTGGATTAAAGGCACACCCCACCATGACCAGGTTCAGGTGTCATTTCTTTTGTCCTGTCAATCTCCTTTGAAACAGGGGTTGTCCAAAAGGATCCTCCTGTCTCTACCTCCCTAGCTCTTTAATATTTGAAGGTTCTGAGGACAAAATTCAGGCCCTCGTGTTTGCAAGGCAAGCACTTTATCAACTGAGCCATCTCTTCAGCCCCCGTTTCTGTTATATACTGTGTCAAGACACAATATGAGTTGTCAACCCACAAATCATATCTCTCATCTTAAGGAGAATGAGAGAGTTTATTCTGGAGCCATTTTGTGTGATCATGGCTGGGGAACACAAATTTAGGTTACCCTAAATTCCATGCTTCATGGTAGAAGAAGTTTTGTAATTCTACAGAACAAAAAATGTGATAAATCAAGGCAAGTTTAAATACATTGCTGGGTTTTGGGTTTAGAGCCTATTTGGAAACCCAAAACATTCAGCTCACTGCTTAGTTGAACATTAAATTTTATGATTTGTTTTACCCTATATGTTCACCATTGTATTTAAGTATCTTTTATTTTTTAATTTCAATAAAAGGGTAAGGAGGACTTTCTCTGGAAAAAAAATACATTGCTGGGTATATATATGAGACAGATACAGTAAGATGGGGAAGCTTTCCTATAGGCCCAAGATGATATCTGTTAACGTTCATAGCTTTGAAGTTGGTGGAAGCTACTGGTCTGCTGAGTTAATAGATTCTAAAAAAAGTTTCCATTAGTCACAAAATCCTAGTTCTGACCAAGAAGAAGACAAGGAAAGGCACCCACGGTAGGGTAACTAGCCTTTGGATCCCCAGCAGTCCATCTTTCCACAGTGCTGAAGTCCCAATCGTTGACACTCTCTGTGGACACAGCTTCTTTTCAGGAGTTCTTGTTCAGAGAGTCGGTCTTCCTATCTTTGCTTTCCCTAACTATGCCCTTTACAACTGGAATTCTTTCCCAGACAGAAACACTACCAGTACCCTCTGTTTCTGCCTTGTGACCAGATCAGAGGTGTGAAGCTGTGAGGATCCCAAGATTCCAATTCATAGACCAGGGGCTGTGGAACATGCCTGAAATTCCAATACTTGGGAAGTGGAATGGAAAGGATCAGCAGTTCAAGGCCATCTTTCCTTAAGTAGCCTTCTAGACCAGATACGGCTACTTAAAACTCCGTCTTAAATCAGAAAAAAAAAAAAGGCACTACATATGTGAATACCCTCTCCAAACCTGCTTTCCAGGGCCAAAGAGCTTCTTCTAGCCCAATAAACTGTTGGCAGCCCTGGACCAGTTGAGATCAGCCTTTGGAGTCCTGAGACCTCCCTTTCCTACCTATTTTTTTGCCATCATTTACATTTCAGACTTGAGAGGCCACAACCTACAGCTTCCTGTCCCTACTGGAATTTCTATATATAGAAATAACATAATCAGATAGATAGATTATAAATAATAAATAAAGGTATGGGTATAGATAGATCAGATACAGATACAGATATAGATAGATATAGATAATATCTGTTAACTTCCATTGCTGTGAAAAGGCTCTATGACCAAGGCAACTCTTATAAGAGACAAGATTTAATTGGGGTTAGCTTACAGGTTCAGAGGTTCATTCCATTATCATCACAGGAGCATCTAGGATGCATGGCAGCATCTAGGCAGGTGCATGGTGTTGGAGAAGGAGCTGAGAGTTCTACATCTTCATCCAAAGGAAGCCAGAAGCAGACTGTCCCTAGGCAGCTCAGGTCTCAAAGCTCACCCCTACAGTAACACATCTCCTTCAACAAGGCCGCACCTCCTAATTGTGACACTCCCTGGGCCAAGCATATTCAAACCACCACAGTTATACATGCTCAGCATAGTTAGGGAGGCCTTTGGCTCATGACCACCTTGCCTTAGTACCCTGAGGGCAAGGATTACAGACAGGAGCCACCATCCCTACTTGTCTTTCTTTCTAACTTTCTCACACTTGAATGTGTATTTACTTCATTTGTTCCCCCCACCTCCCATCTCAACTGACTTTCAACTTCTCTTTTTGATTACATGAGGAAAAATCTTAAGTACCTTGTGCTTAACTCCCAGCTGGTGAGTCCACAACTGAGGGTCCAGGACAATGTCAAGAGACCTTTTATGTACAGCACTAATTCAAAGAAAGATAACCAAGAATCCTATCTTTTGTCCCCCTTGCCATTGTGTAGCTGTGTGACCCTAGAATGAATCCTCATAACCAAGCATCCGTTTTTTATTAGAAAAATGAAGTTAATAATAACACGCTAGAGTAGAGCCGACTATAGCATCTTTGCAAAGAATTTTATAACATAAATATGGCAGGCAGCTAGTATACACCACAACCCTGGGAAAGTACACTCCAAACATTTTCTTTATTTCATTAGTATTTTTATTGTTTTTGTTGTCATAAGTGTCCACTTCCAAAGCCCCAACCCTGGATAGAATCAGGACTCCAGCAATGTAACAGGCAAATATTTACATCCTGTCCTGCCAAGTCCCCCCCAATTAACAGCCTGTCTTGGGACTGAGAGTTATAAGAAAGCCCTCCAAAATGAAGACCCAGCCCAAGAACACCCTGTAACAGTTCCTCAAAAATCTCTGGATACAACTAGTTTCCAGCTCCAGACTCCCTGGGCCCAAGGAATCCCATATCCAAAACATGCCTTCTAAGATGCCCCTCCAGCAAAGGCAGGGAGACGTCTTCATAAAGCCTACCATGTGACCCCTGGCAGTAGATAATCTGAGGCAAGGACAAGAGAATGGGACAAGCTCATGTTTCACAACACTACCCAGATCCCCAGACTCCACAACTTTGACCCTATGTCCTAAAATCAGAATCTCAGAGTAATTAGTTAGTCACACATGTCTTCAGTTCCCAGAGGAAGCCTGCCAAGGAACTCCTTGTACACCATTGAAGAGGTACCACAGGGCAAGCTTCCAAGGTCACCAGGTCTGTTGAAACATGACCTGCTGGATGACAAGTTCAAGGTAGATCATCTGAAATGGGGAAGCTTAGACACTGATTGTCAGGCTAGCCGTCTGCTTTGTCCAGCATTCTTTGATGCGCCTAAGCCCTTGCGTGGAGTAGTGAGACAGTGAACTCTGGCTACACCCTTGGCCCCTAAGTTTCATCTAGATGTTTTCACAATATAGATGTTAAAAACTGATTAAGCATCAGTGTGGATAAACTGGACTACAGACGTTCCACTTCATTTCTCTGTCTTCCAACTTCGAAAACCCAGGGGGCTGAGAACAGCAAAACAAGATATTGGCCTCATGTTTAATTCTCATCGACTACTATTTCATGTGAGACACACAGCTCTTCTTCTAGGCACATCCCTTAGACTGAGGACAATTCATCTAGGTCATCTTCCTGTCTCTTAAGAACTAAACCCAATTCATGAGATCCAGTCAATGTTTTGCGAATTTTACATTCTTTTTATTAATAATCTTTTAGTTAACATACGAAGTTAACGGTGATATTTTCATCTGCCTGTCATTATACTTGGTTCTAGTTATTTCAAATTTAATAGTCTTTAAACATGTTTCAGACCCTTTTTCCAGGAGGGAGCTTTCAATGATTAAAGGGTTGAATATTCTGATGTTGTCAGAAGGTAGGAATTGCTCCTCCTCTGATTTGACCCAGACCCTCTGCTATGTGTACAGTTTCTGCTTTGCTTCTGATGAGGCACACGCCACTGCCACACATGACACAAAGCACCAGTTTCTACTCAATGCCCTTCAGTTGAGCTAGGCCACTGGGTAATGTATAAAATCTGGGTGCAATTCAGAGCTTAGAACTTCCTGAGCATAGGGAAGAAGGGTAAGGTAGCTCTATGCTTTGACCTTGACTGCCTGCTTGCGAACTCTAACAGAATGATCAAGCCCCGGGAGCAGAAGACTACTGTGGATGTAGGGATGACAAAAAATGGGCTCACAGGTTCCTTGGACGTGGAGTCACTGTAGAGACCATTTATTTAAGCCCTTAATTTGGCATCTAGGAGGGATAAGCCTCGAATAGAGAATTAATTGTAAAAATATGACATTTGTAAATATATAATTTTATAAAAATTATAAAATTATTTTAAAAATTATAGAGACTTGAGGTGGAAGAGATTGCTTAGAAAGCTGCTACTTGCCACCAAAAGCAGCTAGAAGAGTATAATGAATGTCCAGCAATACAGCACTAAAAGATTATTGAGTATTTATATGTATAGTGGGTAGTTTTTCTCAACTTGACACGAACTTGAGTCACCTGGCTAGAGGACACCTGAGTTGAGGAGTTGTGTGTATGCGAGTTGCCTGTGGGCATGTCTATGGGACGTCTTCTTGATTCGTGCTTCTGTGGGAGGGCCCAGCCCACTGTGAGTGATGCTGCCCCTGGGCAGGTGTCTTGAATTGTATAAGAAAAGCAGCCGAGTAAGCCAGAGGAGGCAAGACAGGAAGGAGTATTCCTTCTTGGTCTCTGCTTCTGTTCCTGCTTTGGCATAGTGCCCTGAGTTGCCCTCAGTGGTGGACTGCTATCTGGGAACGTAAGCCAAATAAATTCTTGTTGTAGAAATTTTTAATCCTGACCTGGGGTTTCTACCCCACCTTGCTCATGTAGTTCCTGGATAAAAGACACACATGACCTTATATTTACAATAAATCTTAAACAGCACAAGAGCTGGGCAGATATCTACTGTCTATTTTATTAGAATCTACTTTCCTATCGATAACCCTGAGTTATTACTTACTACTTACTGTGTTTCATCTGGGCTGCCCTTAACTTCAAATGGCCAGCCCTCAGGGCCATGTGTTTATGGCTCACCTAACCCATGGTGGCTTCTCTTTCCTCCTCCTCCTTCTTGTTCCCATCATGGTGGCTGTCAACCTTCCCAGTGCTTCAGTCCTTTCCTATAATTCCTCATGTTGTGGATTTATACAACCCCAACTATAAAATTATTTTTGTTGCTACTTAACTGTAATTTTGCTATTGTTAGAAATCATAATGTAATTATCTGGTATGCAGATGGTCTTAGGTGACCCCTGTAAAAGGGTCATTTGGGGTCACAATCCACAGGCAGAGAACCACCTGCAAAACCATGTGGATGACACTGTCAAGTTCAGCTCCAGCTTGGGATGGACCCTAGCCACCTAAATCATGTTTACAACAGTGATTTTATTCCCTTATTTTCTAGGAGCAGAAAATGCCTCGGGCTCTTCAACAAGTTAGAAGCTTATCTGGTAGGGCATCAGCCTCAGGCAACCTTCCCTTTGTTCAGAGCTTGAGGTCTCTCCTTCGAGACACACTCTCTTTAACAACCTCAGCTCTCTTCCAGTGCATATCTTGACAGTGAAAGCGCCTAGTGTTCCCTTTCTCTCTGAATGGTGTTTATCTCTATCCTCCATCCTATTTTTCCCCTTTTAGATCTGTATAAGTCTTATCAATAATAACTCTGCCATGAGAGTCAACAATATTCAATCATGAAATTTGCTCTGCCAAAGAAATTAATTAGTCCACTACTTTTTAATTTAACTTCAGGCAAGTTCTCAGGATATGGGCAGAAAGCAGCCAGATTCTTTGTCAATATAACATATAAATGGGCTCCAACCCAGATGCCAATATCGATCATCCCTACTAAGTACAGCTATCATCTACAGCTCTACTCAGATGGTACATTAAGCTCTCCCTACAGGATTCAACTGCTTTTCTAGTCTAAAGTTCCAAAGTTTTCAGTCCTCCAAAAGCCAAGTGGGTGATGTTCTTCACAGCAACAGCCCACATTCTGATACCAACTTCTGTGTTAGTTACTTTTCTTTTCCTGGAATAAAACATCACGACCAAGACAACTTTAGGTCGTATGACTTCAGAGGAATCAGTCCATTATGCTGGGGAGGCAGGGCAGCAAGTGGCAGGCATGGTATCAGGAGAAGAAAGTAGAAAGGTCTCAACTTCAAATGTAATTAGGAAGCAGAGAATGAGCTGGAAGTAGGGTGAAGCTATATACTCTCATAGTCCATCCCCAGGGGACATATGTTTTCCATTAAGGCTGTACTACTTCCCCAAACAGCACCATCAAGTGGATACCAAATCTTTAAATGTCGGAGCCTGTGAGGGACATTTATCATTCAAACCACCTGGTTCATATTGTTTGTTTGTTTGTTTGTTTGTTTTTGTTTTTGTTTTTTTGAGACAGGGTTTCTCTGTGTAGCTCTGGCTGTCCTGGAACTCACTCTGTAGACCAGACTAGCCTCGAACTCTCGAATTCAGAAATCCGCCTGCCTCTGCCTCCCAAGTGCTGGGATTAAAGGCGTGTGCCACCACCGCCCGGTGCTGGTTCATATTGTTAATGCATATTTTGTTAACTATGTCATAAAACTCACTAAAAACAAGTATCACAATGCTCACTTAATGAGATTTGTTTGCTAACAAAACTATATATGCAGACATTTCATTATTAGCAGGAATTCTATGCAATTAAAGGAATACCAAGTATTTTTATTTATTCTCATTTGATTTAATGGCATAACTTTCCAGTCTAGATCAAAGTTTCAACCTCAAAGAAGAGATTAGGTTCCAAAGCATTGATGTTGGCCATGGGCTAGCAGGCCACTAAACAAACGCAGGCATTTAAAACTATGGTGGGAAAATTTTGTAGGGCAGAGACTCTTTGTGTGGGCCAGCCTGGCCTTATACTAAATAGGTAGCCCAGGAAAGCCTCAAATTCCTGAAAAGCTGCCTGCTTCAGCCTTCTGAGTTCAGGGATTTCAGGTATGTGTCTGGATTTGCTAGAACAGTTAGATAGTCCTGGGTCTTAACACAGAGTTCTAAAAATGACATTTAAACTAGCAATTCCCACTTATAAATATTTTTCTCACTGAGCACAAAACTAAGGAATCAAAATAACTGAGACATTTATTTTAGCATAATTTTTTAAGGGGACATAGGGAAAACCTTTACAAGCATATCAATGTTTACCCAATATATCATCTATTTATTGAAAGTTTAAATTGGAAGATTTATATTCTTTCATGATCTGCATGTTGAAAGAAATAGGTGAGTTTTGCTTTTAGTTTCACATGATTGTGATGTTAACTTGCCCTATAACTATTAAAAATCTGACAGAAATGTACAAGTGAAAAGACATTCAAATATAACATTAATGTAGACATTGTTCATTAGTGACACCCAGAGATACTAACAAGTTTGGCTTTTGTTGATTAGTTTGTGTTGGTTTTGTGAGATAGAGTGTCATACAACCGAGTTTATCCTTGAACTCACTGTTAAGCTAAGGATGACTTTGAACTTCAGCTCCTCCCTTCTTCTCTTCCCAAGTGCTGGTATTATAAACCAAAGACACAATATGCATCTTATTTCTACTGTTTTTAAAGGCTTTCATAAAGATGGAGTTACTGGAGAATGGGAATTCCCTTTGATGAGTTCTTGGTCTCATTGATAAAAGTCTTTATAAACTAACTCAAAAGTAAACCTAAAGAGTGTTTTATTACTGTCTGGGAAAGAGAAAAGGGATAGATAGATAGAGAAGCTGTAATTCCTGACATCTGTTGGGAGGAAAGGGTTGGATGAGAAGAAATGAGAAAGCTAAGCTGTCTTATTGAGTGTCTTACTGCTGCGAACAGACACCATGACCAAGGCAAGTCTTATAAAGGACAACATTTAGTTGGGGCTGGCTTACAGGTTCAGTGGTTCAACCCAGTATCATCAAGGCAGGAGCATGGTGCAGAAGGAGCTGAGAGTTCTACATATTCATCTGAAGGCTACTAGGAGAAAACTGGCTCCCAGGCAGCTAGGACAAGGATCTTAAAGTTCACTCCCATAGTGACACACTTACTCCAATAAGGCCCCACTTCCTAATGGTGTGATGCCCTAGGCCAAGCATATACAAACCATCACACAAGCCTTTCAACTTTGGGTCCAAGAAACCAGGCAGGCTCAGCTGCTGGGGGTGGCAAGCAGCTATGAAGAAGAGGAAAGCGAATCTCCCAGAAGGCAATTAGAAAGCCCAGAGTTTCAGAGCAACACATTCATAATTTTGGTATCCAGTGAAAAGGACAAAAGGGAAAGTTATACTTCTTTGAGCTAGAGATTACAAAGGCTGGCCAGGTTAGCAATGAAAATCTATAAGCAATGCTAACTAACAGTAAAAATGTAAATTAAGTTGACCTTTTCTCAACTATAGAATCATACCTAAAAGATAATAACAGTTCTCCAGTTATACCACTTCTAACCTAACATATATCGTCACTGCCTATATTCATTCAGAAGGGACAAATGGGTGGCATACAACCATTGGCTTTGGCTTGCTGACATTGATGTGTGTCTCATTCCTGCTAGGATCTTCCTTCCCAGGTTAGTGGCCGTATTTAAGGTCCTCTTCCCTGGCAGAGTGTCTGAGGCCACTTGCTTTGCCGTTAGTAAGAAAACTGGAAACACAGAAATCAGAGCATAGGGCTGGGCATAGAGCCCACTTTGAGCAGTAACTACTTGGAAAGGGTTCAGCGTTTAGCCAGTTTAGTGTGGGCCATCACTGATGAAGTTGGTGGGTACAGTGAGTATCCATCTTCTCTGGTTCCAGTTGCCTAGTTTCAGTGCCTTGTGACCTAGAGACTTTTTCTTAACTTCCCTGTGGTACAGCCTTCTCATTTTTAAAATAAGAATGAGAGGAGGGGGCTGGTAAGTTGGCTCAGTAGGGAAAGATGTCTGCCATAAACCTTTAGGACCTGAGTTCGGTCCCCAGAACCCACATGGTAAAAGGAGAGAACTAACTCCAGCAAGTTGCCTTCTGATCTTCACCTTCATTCCATGGCCACAGTCCCATGGAATGAGTGATTATATATATATATATGTATATGTATATGTATATGTATATGTATATGTATATGTATATGTATATATATATATATATATATATGAATACTTTAAATAAAGAAATGAAAGAAAAATCTACTTGTAAACTTGTCATGAGAATTAGGTCATTTATGCTATAAAGAGCTAAATGTAGGCTGGCCATGTGCTCTGTATGCACCACTATCATTTCTGCTTTTAGAAACCAGCAGATCTTTCCTGGATATCTGTCTGTAGCGGGATCCAATCTCAGCATTCCTCCTTAGCTCAGTGCTAAGAATGTATTGACAGCTGGGTGATCGTGGCACACGCCTTTGATCTCAGCACTTGGGAGGCAGAGGCAGGCGGATTTCTGAGTTCAAGGCCAGCCTGGTCTACAGAGTGAGTTCCAGGACAGCCTGGGCTATAAAGAGAAACCCTGTCTCGAAAAACCAAAAAAAAAAAAAAAAATGTATTGACAAGTAATACTAAGCTCTTGTTCTGAAGAACCCTTCCCCAGCAGAGTGAGCCAACACACAAAGAGCCTTCCCTCTACAGTGACACAGTGGCATAAGAAGCACATGGCCAGCTGAGGACTTACAGGTGCCACAGGACCATTGAAGAGGCCCTGCAACTCTACCTTTAAAACTAAGAAGGTTCTCTGAAGAAGAATTGTTAGGGGATAGAGAGGAGGCCCATGGAGGGCATTATAGGCAAAGTGAACTAAGAGCACTGTCATGGTGATGCTGAAACCACATCTTGTGAATGCCACAGACAGACCTGGGGTTTGGTTAAAAACCAAACTTCCCACATCTTTTTCAGCTGCATCTAGGATTCTTCTGGGTCTTGGACTGGGCTGGGCAGATATCCACACATGCTCTAAAGTATGGCCATGTGACTGAGTTTTGGTCAATACCCAACTCCCAAATCACAATTTTAAAAGGATTTGTTTGCTCTCTGCTTCTTGCCTCCCAGTGGGTTCCAATATGTGGACCAGGTTTTAACTCGGTGGCCATGGATAATTATAATCACCCAGGAGAGAACACAATAACATGAACGAAGAGAACTGAATCTGAGAATGCCTACTGGGGACAGAGTGCACTAGCCTTGGGTCTCTGTTTCCACAGGGTCAGAGTCCAGCAGCCTCGAGTCACTGCTTACATTATTTTAAGGCAGTAAAGAGAATAAACATCTCTCTCTTTTTTTTTTTTCAAGCTGTGGCGTATAGTGCTCTCTTCACCATGGTAATTTATTCTGTGCTCTAGCTAAGAAAAAGAAAGAGAAAGAAAAGGCCTAATGCTGGAAGAGGGAAAGGATGCAGAAGAATGGAAGAGGTAAACACGGATGTGTAAGACCTGGGAAAGAAGGCTAAGATTTAGGAGATAGGAAAACTGTTAAATAGCCTAGAACTCATGGACCAGGGAAGCACCACAGATATCTTGTACGTAGGTATGACCAATTAAGCAAATGTAGGGGCTGAGGATTAGGTGGCCTTGAGACAAAGTGGATTGGATAGAGCAGAGCCACACAGACAAGAGGAAAAAGAGACACATGAGTGAGCTGACCCAGGGACTACCCTGAACCCTCTGACCTAAGTGCCTCCACTTCTCCAGCTCAGAAGGAAAGTTAATGACGGGCATTAACTTTCTATGGGTACTTACTACAAGCTGAGCATTTTGCACGGATCACTTAATCACACTGTGTTCCTAGGAGTACGTCCTGACCATTTTCAGCTTCCATATTAGGTCTAAGAAGTGAAGTAATTTATCCAAGATAACTAGGATAGGATTCAGGTCTCACTGTGGTTAAGTACCACCCTATACTTCTCAGTAGGCTGGAGTCGTGGGGGGAATCCCTACCAATGCCTTCTCGTTTCAGGAGAAAGTTCATGTTGAGTCAGTGCTAACAATAACACTGAAGAAGTACAGCATGTACCAGGCAACTCACTCCACTGCCCCTAGTCAGCGGATTTAGGGGAAGCCCTGGTCCAAAGTCAACCAATCATAGTGTGTTGCCAGTGAACACAGAAGTTGTGTCCAGTCCGTAACTATGAGCTGACTATTAAAATTCTTCCCTTATAAACTTTAACTTGAAGACATCAAGATGACATGCAGTTGGCTCTGGGCACGTAGGTTAAAATGTTACAAGGTTGAAACAGAAGCTAGAGAAACTAGAATAAGTAAGTCTGGAGCTAAGAGGAATCAAGAAGCATGGGAAAAGAACGGGGATGGTAAAGCGTTCTAGATAACATATGATGTAGCCCATGAACTTGACCCAGAGAGAAATTACATAGATTGAGTTCAGGCTATTTATATCTACGAAATAAAGCTGTTTTGTCTGGGCTAACCTGAGCAAAGTCTTTTGTTTTCTCTGTGAATTGCAGTGTTTGGAAAGACTGCTGCTGAAGATCGTTCCATGTGTCTTTATCACATGTGCTGAGAACTTAGATACAGATTTATAACCCCAGACTAGTAGGGAGGAACTCCACCTCAACTATACCGTAGTTTCACCAGGTTATTGCAAATACTTCAACTGAAGGAAGGGCAATGATTGAAAAAACAATCCAACCAATAGCTTAATCCCAGATGCAGAAGCAAGGAACATAAGAAACCAAGGCAACGTGATTGCTCCAAACACTACAGTCTCCACAACGCTGACTTCTAATGAGAGAATGGTTCCTTCTAATGAGTAACACTTGTAATAGCGATCAATGACATCAGAGACGACACCAATCAACTCCTGTGGTGGTTTGAATGGGAAATACCCCCCCAGGGCCTTGATCATTGGAACATTTGGTCCTCTGTTGGTGCTGTCTAGGAAGGTTTCAGTGACATGGTCTTACTAGAGGCATTGCTGAGGGTGGGTTGTGAGATTGAAAAGCCCCCAGCACTTCCTGTTTGCTCTCTCTGCTTCAAGCCCGTGGTTCAAGATGTGAGCTCTCAAGTGTTTTTTGCAATCACCACAACTGCCCACTGCCATGCCCCAGTACCATGACAGACTCTCCCTCTGGAACCGGAAAAGGAAATAAGCTCTCTCCTGAAAACTGCCTAGGTCATGATGTTTTATTCACAGGAACAGAAAAGGAGCTAACACATTTCTGAATGATTTGGAAAGAAAAAAAAAAAAGAATGCTGCTGAAGGAAATAAGGAAAATGACACAGGCTATGGAGGGTAAATTGAAGAAATAAATAAAAAATAAATAAATAAATAAATAAATAAAATAAATAGAAGTGTTATCAAATCAAATTGAAGTGTTGGAAATGAAAATTTTAATCAACCAAATAAACACAGCAGAAAGTCTCCTTGCTACAATGAATGGATCAAGTGGAAGACAAAATATCAGGGGTTGGGCATAAGTGCCAGGAAGACCCTCATCCTAGCTGCCTGGAAACCAGTATTATAGCAGCCTCCAGATAAAGATGTAGAACTCTCAGCTCCCCCTGCCCCATGCCTACCTGGATGTTGCCATGCTCCTGCCTTGATGTTACTGGACTGAACCTCTGAATCTGAATATTTACATGTGGAAGGATAAAGTTAGATGTCCCTTTTCTCATCCTGTATAAAAATTAATTCCAAATGGAGGAAAGGACGTGATGTAAGATTTGAAACTGAAATTATTAGAGGGAAAAAAAGCAGGAAACACTTCAAGAACTTTCTGAAAATCATTCTGACCGCTCAGGAAATAATGCCAAAAACTAGCTAAAGGGATTGTATAAAATCAAAGTTTATGCACAGTAAAGAGACAGCCAATTGAAGAGACAAACTATGTAATGGAAGAAAATCTTCACTAGCTAAACACCTGACAAAGGATTAATATTTAGGATACATAATGAGCTTTTAAAAACCCCACAAATAAATACATTCACAGACATCTTTAGCTCTCTCTAACCCCAGTCACCTGGGTATCAACTGAGAAACGGCTAACAGTAAACCAACTATCGAAAACAATGTAAGACATACTTAAAAGCCAGTAAGGAAAACGAAGAAATCTGTGACAACAGATTGCTTCTGGGGCTGTAAATTAATTGTTCCAACATTTCAATCAGCACAGATGATTCTAAAAGAAAAAATGACAAGTGTCCTGTGATCTGGCTATTTATACTGGAAGGAGCCTAAAGTTGCATAGTGTAGACAGGAGAGTTACTTCCTGCATGTCACCGTCCACTGCATCACTGTTCACAACAGCAAAGCCAGCCTAGATACGCATCAGCAGATACATTTGAATCTGATTTTTTTTGTTTTTGTTTTTTGTTTTTCTGGACAGTGGATGGAACTGGAGAATGTTATATTAATCACTGTCTTATTTAGGGTTTAACTGCTGTGAACAGATACCATGACTAAGGCAACCCTTAAAAAGAACACCTAATTGGGGCTGGCTTACAGGTTCAGAGGTTCAATCCATTGTCATCAAGGCGGGAGCATGGCAACATCCAGGTAGGCATGGGGCAGTAGGAGCTGAGAGTTCTACATCTTAATCTGGAGAATACTGGTTTCCAGGCAGCTAGGATGAGGGTCTTAAAGTCCATACCCACAGTGACACACCTACTCCAACAAGGCCACACCTACTCTAACAAGGTTACACCCACTCCAACAAGGCCATACCTTCTTTTTCCCTGGGCTAAACCATACAAACCATAACAATCACTGTAACTTAAAATCCAGTCTAGTAACTCCAGCACCACCGTTCTATTTGAATCTGGTTCTTATGCCTGCTCTATTTCTTCAAATTGTGTCTCCACCTCACCTTTTAGCATGCTATGTAATTTTCTGGTAGTCAAACATGAGGTCCCAGGCAAAGGGAATTCCCGAAAATAGGCCTTTACTGAAGCAAGGGTGCTAGGGAGATGGGTCCTGGGTTAAGAGTACCTGTTGCTCTTACAGAGGACTGGGGTTCAATTCACAGCTGTCTGTAACTCCAGTTCCAGAGGATATAAAGCCTCCTTCCGGCCTCTGCGGTTACTGAACTCACATGGTGTAGATACACATGCAAGCAAAAACATAAAATAAAATTTAAAACTCTTAAAAGGTAATAAGAACAAAAAGTTAATGAATAGTCTTTTCGGATTTTCCCATTTGACTGGGACAGAATGTCTACAGAGGGCTGGTAGATGCTGGCAAGTCTATTAGATGCTGGTAAAAATCACAGTGGGCTAGCCTCTGTGGTTTTCCTGACAACTGTCCTTGTTAACATCAGAATATTCTGATGTTTCCAGTTGATGACTTTTCCTCTCACCCCGGCAGAAACGTGTGGAGATACTCCTCCAAAATTCACTATGGAAACCTGTTTAAAATCCTAGAGGTATGATTGACGGAAGTGAGCTGGAGAGATGGCTCAGTGGTTAAGGGCACACACTGCTCTTGCACAGGGCCAGAGTTCAGTTCCAAGTACCCACATTTGGTGGCCACGAATCTCCTGGAACTCAGCTCTAAGGAGTGTTGATGATGTTTCTGGCCTCCAAGGTCGCCTGCTCTCTCTCTCTCTCTCTCTCTCTCTCTCTCTCTCTCTCTCTCACACACACACACACACACACACACACACACACACACAACCTCACAGACCTGTGGAGAACCTTTATGACCCTGTATGTCTGCTAGAGTCAACTCCTGAAGCTGTCAACACAACTTCCAGCAATTCACCAACTGAACTTTAGGTTCACCCTTCTCCGAGCTCAGTGACAACTTGTTAAGACCGTTCGGTTACCTATTTCTGTGCCATGGAGGGTTCCGTCCCAGTAGATTGTGATTGTCTCCTCCTATCTATCTCTTTCCCCTCCCTTTGTGTATGCGTTTGTGTGTGAGATGTGTGTGTAGACACAGATACATGTATGGGGGCACACATAAACATGGATATATGTCTATAGAAATGAACATTTTAATGTGCCCCTTACTTGAGCTCCACTTTATTGAGTTAGGGTCTCTTGCTGAACTTGGAAGCTCATCAGTTCTGGTTGAGCAGCTTCCTAACTTGCCCGGGAGACATCCTGTCTCTGCCTCCCAAGTGCTGGAATTGCAAGTGGCCTCCACACCCGCTGGGAGTTTCTATTGTTCTGGAGATCCTGACTTAAAAGGGGGACACTTTGCCCTATAACTTGGCTTCTAATGTATGCATAAGAATTATGAGCAAGAAGAATTATAGACTTTTCAGGGGTTTTTTTTTTTTTCACCTTTTCTTGATTCCCTAGCTGGTCATGAACTTCTGTCTCTTTGCTTGCTTGATTCAAATCCCCTTCTCAACTTGGAGTTTTAGCTTGTCAGGTTCATCACGTGGCCACAAATGCAATGCTCCCTGCCCCTTCTCCAGCTCAACCCAGGGATGTGACTTACTCTACAGAATTCTCAGAGGCTCTTTGTAGCACCTAATCTCCTGTTGTTTTAGAGTTACTCTTTAATTATGGCCTTAAGCTACAGCTTTCCAGCTGACTTCACTTAGCAGGCGCTTGTTAACAAATTCAAATGAATTCAATTCTTAACTAAGATTTGTGGCCAAATGTTTTCTATTGAAATACCTTCCCTCCAATGAACTATTTACTGCAAGCCAAAGCATGCTATCTTCACCACGTCCCCTAAATCTTTACAGACCCAAAGTACTAGATAGACTTCACTAAGTGGCAGAAGGGCGGGCCAAGCACATCTTAAAGACTTCTAGGCATAAACAGACTTACATATATTAAAACTCTCTTGCGATTATTGTTGAAGGTAAGTGCTGAACAACAGAAAATATATTGCAGCAGCATTTGCTCAAGAGATACTGGCCAGTACCAAATCCCATCTAACACCTTGCAAATTATTTATTATTATTATCTCCATTTTTCAGAGGTAATTCCCCCTGGACATGCAAACGGTTCAAGTAGGCTTAGTGCCCAGACATTTGGGTGTAAGAGCCAGTAGTGTTAATTACTACATTGAGGACTGATCTGTTGAACATTTATGAAGATTTCAGGTAAGACAAACTTTAGGATTATTTTATTTCAGACCTTTTTTTTAAGATTTATTTATTTCTTTATTTTATGTATGTGAGTACACTGTCACTGCCTTCAGACACACCAGAAGAGGGCATCAGATCCCATTGCAGATGGTTGTGAGTTACCATGTGGTTGCTGGGGATTGAACTCAGGACCTCTGGAAGAGGTCTTAACCACTGAGTTATCTCTCCAGCCCCTAACCACCAAACTTTCTTTTTTTTTTTTAACTGAAAAATAAACATTGAAAAGAATAATTTTCCCTCTGATTAAATCCTTTCCATTTAATATTTTTATCAGTTTTTTTTTTAAAGATTTATTTATTTATTTTATGTATTCCCCATTGCTCTCTTCAGACACACCAGAAGAGGGCATCAAATCCCATTAAAGATGGTTGTGAGCCACCATGTGGTTGCTGGGAATTGAACTTCGGACCTCTGGAAGAGCAGTCAGTGCTCTTAACCGCTGAGTCATCTCTCCAGCCCCCTTAATGTTATTTTTATCAACAGTGCAAAAAGAGAATAATGAGTTGCCAGTTGCTCAGTAGATGTGATGTAGCTAGCTCATCCCAAATGTCTTATCTCACAAAAATTAAAGCTCTTCGGGCTGGAGAAATAACTCAGTTGTTAGGACATACTTTTCTTCCAGAAGACCCAAGTTTGGTTCCCAGCACTCATGTTGTGTGGCTCACAACTGCTTTACCACTACCTCCAAGAAATCCAATGTTGTTTTCTGAACTTATGGGCACCTCCACTCAGAAGTGCATAGCCACTCAAAAGTGCATAGACATATCTACTGAGGTGGTTCAAATAAAAATGGCTCTCATAGGCTCATATACTCGACTGCTTGGGCATTAGGGGGTGGTGGTACTTGACAAGGATTAGGAGGTGTAGCCTTGTTGGAGGAAGTGTATCACTAGGGGTATGTTTTATGTTTCAAATGTTCAAGTCAGGCCTCCTGTTTCTCTGTCTTCCTGCTGCTAGAAGATTCGGATGTAAAACTCAGCTCCACTCCAGCACCATAACTACCTGCATGCCATCCTGCTTCCCACCATGCTAATAGTGGACTAAACCTCTGGTCAATGGTGTCTCTTCATAGCTTGCTTGGTCATGGTGTCTCTTCATAGCAATAGGACATTGACTAAGACACGTGCAAGCGCATAATTTTAAAAATCTGTAAAAATAAATATTTTTAAAAGATGAAAACCCGCTTCTAATAAAACTGTTATTATTATTATTATTATTATCTAAATCACTAAATGTCCTCTATGGTGTCCCAGTTGTAACTCCTACATGTTGTTAGACAAAGGTAAGTGGCTTCATGCAGGCTAAAGGCAAGCCCAAGATCCCAGTTAGATCCTGTTGAGCTCTTGCTAGCCCAAGGTATATTTAGTTGAAGCTTGGAAAAGTTATGCTACACAATATTACAAACAAATGCAAGATTAATGTGGAAGAGGCTGTATATGTTCATGTTGTTATTGTAAGTTTCTGCTATTAATAACAAACAACAAAATAGCCAGCATCTGCTCTGCAGACTAATGCGCCTCACTGCATACCTATTTGCAAAATATCATTTGTGGGTCCCAGTATCAATGTTCTTCCAAAATTCATGTGCTGGGACCTAATCACTAGGGGGCATGTGGAGGCTTGGGACATGAGGTCTATACGCATACATCCATAGATATTTGTGTCCCCATACATCCATTTGTGTCTACACCCACATCTCACACATGCACACATGCACAAAGGGAGGGAGATAGGGAGGAGGAAACAATCACGATCTACTGGGATGGAACCCTCCATGGCACAGAAATAGGAAGCCGGGTAACCGAATGGTCATAACAAGTTGTCACTGAGCTCGGAGAAGGGTGAACCTAAAGTTCAGTTGGTGAATTGCTGGAAGTTGAGTTGACAGCTTCAGGAGTTGACTCTAGCAGACATACAGGGTCATAAAGGTTCTCCACAGGTCTGTGAGGTTGTGTGTGTGTGTGTGTGTGTGTGTGTGTGCGCAGGTGACCTTAGAGGCCAGAAACATATCAGCACTCCTTAGAGCTGAGTTCCAGATTGTTGGCCTCCAAATGTTTGGAATCGAAGTCTGGTCCTCTGCACCTGTGCATCTCTGAATCTCTGCATCTCGCCTCTGTGAAGCATACCTCTAGGATTTTACTTTTGTGTTTCTATAAAACCTAGAACTACGAGTAAGAGAAAAAAATGCTCTCTGTTTGTCTCAGACTGATATAATTCCCTCAATGTGGTTATCTCCTGTTGAGTTCCTTCCTTCCTTGTCTCTATTGTCACATGTACCCGTCACCTTTTCCTGGGTAATAGTTCTCCATCAGGATGTAAAGAAATTGAGCCTTACGTGAATTCTCCACAGATGGGAGCCATGAAGGCTGTCGTGTTCAGGAGTGCAGAGTGCCTGCTACACTGGCCCTTCTCCGATAGTATTGTCTGGCTGTTGCTCACGTTTGATTCCTCCTAAGAATGCCAGTAGCTGGAAGGTAGGTAGGATGCCAGCACTATATTAAGGCCAAGCAGGGCACGCTCTATTTATGCTGACATGCTTATAATTCAGTTGTAGCCTCTGAAATCTGGCAGCAATGCCTTTGGGGGTGAAATTTCCCCATTAATATCTGGTTTGATAGCTCCTCATGCTTAACATGCATGAATTTCTTTCTCCTTCACTGATACCACTGAGGCCATCTTGGAATCCTCAGCGTCTATTTCTGTTCTTTGTAAATGATCGTGTCTGTGATGTTTTGTTACAGCAACCAGGACAACCAACACAGCTAAAAGAGGGACAGCTCCCACTCTTCTAATTAAGATACTGTGATGTATATGCTTGGCCCAGGGAATGGCACTATTAGAAGGTGTGGCCTTGGTGGAGTGGGTGTGTCATTGTGGGTGTGGGCTTTACGACCCTCATCCTAGCTGCCTGGAAGTCAGTATTCTGATAGCAGCCTTCAGATAAAGATGTAGAACTCAGCTCAGCCTGTACTATGCCTGCCTGGATGCTATGCTCCCACTTTGATACTGGACTGAAACTGAACCTGTAAGCCAGCCCCAGATATATTGTTTTTCTAAGAGTTGCCTTGGTCATGTTGTCTGATCACAGCAGTAAAACCCTAAGACGGGTACTAAGGAGATTAAGGGCACAAATGAGCTCAAACTACGTAAATATCATTGGAACACAGCATGATACTTCATAAATACATATAATGCTTATGTTTTTATGTTAAGGAAACTAGAATTGCTGTGGAATCTGGAAGCTGGACCAATAACAAATACACTGGTTCACAAGTAAACGCTGGAGACAAAATCAACTGTGTCCTAGGGTCATAGCTCAAACCTTCTGAGCACAGCAGTCAAGACAATAGGAAGATGACAGCTGCTCTAAGAACCATCTTTCTCTTAGGGGCATGGCCTAGTTTTACTTTAGTCCCAGAGGAATATTTGAGAAAATTAATAAATAGGTGAGTCAATTCTTTGGGTTCCCTTAACTAATAAGGAAAAAAAGGAAAATGGAACAAGGGATAAAGAAAGAGTTGAGGGAATTAAAAAATAAATAAATAAATGTTAGCCGGGCAGTG
>NW_021604617.1:11926430-11992763 GCF_004785775.1 Grammomys surdaster
TTGGGAGGCAGAGGCAGGCGGATTTCTGAGTTCGAGGCCAGCCTGGTCTACAGAGTGAGTTCCAGGACAGCCAGGGCTATACAGAGAAACCCTGTCTCGAAAAACAAAAACAAACAAACAAACAAACAAAAACAAAAAAATAAATGTTGAGGACAAATTGCTCCAGGAAATTTGGCAAAAAGAAACAAAAACAAAAAACCAAAAAGGTTACAGGCAGGAGACAACTAAGAGAGTCAACAGTGGCAGCATTCGGAAGCCAAACTCTCACCTCAGGTCCAGCAGCTGAAGCACCTTTCCAAAAGGCACAAATATGAACACAAGAACTCCACAGTCATGCAGGGGAAGCTTCTCAAGCTCCTCACAAATGACTTGTGTAGAAAAAAAAAAAAGAGTAAAATGTAGCATAATACTGAGTAGGTAGGGTCAAGTAGGAGCTCATTCGGAACCAGCATTTGCAGAACGACCTGAATGGCAAAGTGATACCTAGGAGGCTTGGGGACATTTGAAGGAGAAGAATAGGCAGCACCGGAAGAGGCAATGCCATCATGAGATTGGTGTGCCTGCCTTGTTTGGGAAAGTCTTGTATTGTGGGAAGGGAACTGAGAGGCTCGCTCAAGCTCATACCTAAGTGTAGTAGGTAGAATGCAAAGTAAAACTCGATATAAAAATCCAACCTAGCTCATGGCTTAGGAGAGACAAAGCTTCACTCTGGGATTGCTGCTGAGTGGAACAGGTGATTGGAATTCCTCTCTGGATATTTCTGTCTTCCTTTCCAAGGCTCTGTAGTAAGGATTTGTACTTTTTCTGGGTGAATGACAAACGCTTTGAAGATCACTGGAACTATTTTTATGTAGGATGTGGATAACAAGTTACCCGTCTCTCATTCTCTGTGCATGCAGTGGGATCAACCACCACTGTACAGCTCTCTGCATGTAGGAAAAAGTCTACTCCTTTCAGTGGGATAAGAATTCTGTGAGCAAAGTAAGGTTGACTGGGAAGAACTCTTGTTGAAGGACAAAGCAGAAACTGACTCTAGTCATTCTCATCTCTACTCTATCACGCCTGCAATGGCAAGAAAGAAAGAGAGTGAGGGAAGAAGGAAGGAAGGAAGGAAAGAAAGAAGGAAGGAAGGAAGGAAGGAAGGAAGGAAGGAAGGAAAGAAGGAAAGAAGGAAAGAAGGAAAGAAGGAAAGAAGGAAAGAAGAAAGAGGAAATCAGATGTTGAGGTAAATGCTTGCATTCCTGAGGCCTGCTGGCCAGATAGCCTACTCTACTCGGTAAGTCTAAGTCCCAGTCAGAGACCCTGTCTAAGAGAAGACAAACCAAAACCAAAAAACAGCTGGTTTGTAGAGACGACTGAGCAGTTAAGAGTGAGTATTGTTATTCCAGAAAACTGGATTTGGTTCTCAGCAGCAACATGGTAGCTCACAACCATCTATAATTCTGGCTCCAGGGAGATCTGATGCCATCTTTTGGCTAGTGGGGGTACTACATCCACATGTGTGCATGCACACACATGCATGCATACACACACACACACACACACACACACATACACAGAGAGAGAAAGGGGGAGGAGGTGTTAGGAAGCAGTTTTACAAAATATTGGCAGCTATCTCAGAGTCTCCATCTCAAGATTCAGAGGCTGAAGTGGGTCACACCTCCATTTTTCTTGAGTGAACAATGCTACATATTAAGAGGCCACTGTGTGACCAGGGCTAAGAGTTGTCCAGATTGCTTGAGATATCCTTAATAGTTTCCAATGCCTCAAGTTGACATGTTCTTCTCTTTATTTGTATTTAATATGTGGGGACAAAAGGTACAAAGTAATCTCTAGAAGGCCAAGCACTTGGCAGAGGGTGAAGGAGGAAAACTGGCTAGCTAGAGCCCTGCTTTCAGAGTTGGGGTTCAGGCCAAGTACAAATAGCTCAGAGTGTCCCCACCAATCTCTAAACACAGTCGATAAGGTGAGTCTGATAAACACAGGGAAGAATCATTTTACAAATAACTTCCTGGGTTCTGTCTTTTTTTTTTTAATCACAAAATCAACAGTGAGATTTGCAACTGGCCAATAAATATGAAAATGTACACCTATCTGTTAAGAGCCCAGCTAGAAAGTATGCAGTACCCTTGTCTCTCTGTCCAAGCCTTCCAAAAGAAAGCCTAGGTCAGTGCTGGACACAACAAACTACTGAATGAACGGCTGAAGAAAGAAAATGTCTTTCTTTTTTCATGTTCTTTTCTGTAGTAATCAAAAATCAGTGCACAAGTCCAGGTATGTGGGTGCATATCTTCAGTTCTAACAGCTGAGAGAAGCAGGCAGGACTCTGTGAGTTCAAAGCTAGCCTTCTCTAAATAGCCAAACCTTGTCTCAAAAAACAAAACAAGCGAATCCCCACAGAACACTCCAGAGATGTACAGCCTGTAACTTATTCTTTCTTGATAAGAAGCTAAACAACAATAAAAGCTCCAGAAAGGAAGAAAAAAAAAACAATCTCCAGAATTAGAAAACAGTAGAAGGGAGAAACTGCTCTCTCTGACTGGGGACCACGAGGTACTGTGGGAGATGTTAAACCCAGCCTTTTTAAATGATGACATTTGTCACTTTCTCTCTGAATTGTGCCTGGTATTTTTTGAACTCTTAAAAAAAAAAAAGGAAATAAACAATGATACAGCATACATATGCAAACTACCTAAAAAAATAATGTAGGGCAAATCTCCTGGTTTAGGAATAGTCTTAGCTCTTTGCTCCCTCTTTGGGCTACCTTTTAATAATGTGTTCTCTCTGTCTGGATAGTGTGGATAGATGTGAGAACCACACAACCCGGGGCACTAGAAAAGACAACGATGAGGAATACTCAGAAAGGAAACATGAGGACTAACCACTCTGTCGTCCACCGAGCCGTCACTCACTCGGTTCAGTTTATCGGTGCTCTTTTTGAGCCTTCTGCCCTGCCTTCAGCGGTGTATAGTTGCCAGGGAAACTAGAAAGGGTGGTGGATACAGCAAGCATGAGGAAGGGATTAGAGAACCCACACAGTGGGTGAAGTTTATTTAGGTGATAGGAAGTGAGAAAATGTACTCCCGCAATTATAATGGCAGCTCTTGTGTAATCCAGTAGTCCCATAAATAGATACGCTAGAGGCTCAACACTGTCTCCCTGATGGACTTTAGAAGCCTTCAAAGACTGTTGAGTCTAGCTAGGGAGAAATGACTCTGCGGAGTATGATGTGAAGCATGGACTTCAATTTACTGGTAAGTACTTAATGTTACTATCTGGAACATTTATTATTATCCACACATATGTCTCCTTCTCCTGGTTGTCTCCTTCCCTCAGGAAACCTATTATCCTTCTGTATCCACAAGAGGATTAGAGAATTACCACCACATCAGCGTGGCCCACCAGTCCAATCACCAAGTTGAACCTCTGTTATTATTTAATTAAACACCATCCCAGTGTCTCAAGTTCTTTCGGATCCAAGACATCACCTCTGTCCAAGGCCTATGGACAGAGAGATCTGGTTTGCCTGTTCCTGCAATCTGTGTGGATGGTCGAAGGAAATTACATGGTGCAACTCTGCTGATTACTCATCCACTCAGTTCAGCTAACAAACACTGCACCCTTAAACTTAGCCAAATTGTCCCTTCATGAACAATGAACAGCACCTTTTTTAAATTTTGGACTTTATTATTTTATCTGTATGGGTGTTTGCCTATAGACACGTCTGTGTCTAGTGCTCACAGAGGCCGTAACGTCTCAGTGGATCGCCTGGAAATGGAGTTACAGACCATCATTAGCTGCCTTGTAGCTGTAGAATAGAACCCAGAATAGAATCCTCTGGAAGAACAGTTAGTGTTCTTAATGATGAACAATCAATCTCTCCAGCCAAATAGTGATTGGGGTTTTTTTGTTTAATTTTATTTATTTATTTATTTATTTATTTATTATTTATTTTTAAATCTTCTTCGTGTTTTTAAGCCATATCAAGACCCATAGAGAGCAGACCTTAATAGTCGTCTACTTTCGTAAGACAGATGGGGTTCTCCAGCACAATGAAAAAATGAATCGTTGTATAGGCATAACATAGGGAAATGTCACATGCTATAGAGGTGTCAGAATTCAGAGAACTTCCCCAATTAGCAGCGGGGTTGGAGATGGGGAGAGTGAAGTGGGGTGGGGTGTGGGGAGGATCCAGCTTTAGACAGAGATCACATGAAAATGACTCTTAAAAAGATATGTTTACTTCTGAGCTATAGAAACGGAAGCCAGAGGAGGAGAGAAAATGGAGAGGATGGAAGGTAACATTTGTTTCCAGACCTAGAAGAACCAGCTAGAACCACTTGGAAAAACAGGAGAAGGCTGAGCCTGCTTTCTGCCTACCCTCCACTTGAGAGTTCTGGGCTCCAGCCCACCCCAGCACACAGCCCTGCCCTTTGCTTTGTGGAGGCTGGAAGCTGTTGAAACCTGATGCCTCCATCTCTGTCTCCTTCAGCTCCCTTTCACTCCCAGCCCTTTTCCCTTCCAGGGGTAGATAACCTGCTCTCTGGAAGTGACTCACCGTGAAGTGCAAATTACTAATATTGACACAGCAGGTTACCTCTGAGCAGACTGTGAACTTTACCAGCTATGCAGCCTCTAAAAATCAAATCGGTGATGCTGGAGGGCAGTCTGCAGGGACTCTCACAAGAGGGACCCAGTGCTGTTAAGACAGGGTAACTCCTCTAGAAATTTCCGTCTACTCGCCTTCTCTCGTGATTGTGCTGTTCATGTCACTAAACGCATAATTTTGTTTTATTCAAAAGAGGATCTTATTTTGTAGCCCAGGCTGAACTCAGTCTTACCTTCCTCCTGCTTCAGAGACTGGAATCCCAAGACCACTATGCCTAGCTTCAAATTTAAGCTTTAAAAAACGACTACATTTTCTGTGCATGTGTTTTGCTTGCATATATGTATCACATGTGTGCCTGAAGCCTACAGAGGCCAGATGAGGGTGTCAGACCTCCCAGCACTGGAGCTACAGATGGTTATAAGCTGTCAGGTGGGTGCTGGGAGTCAAACCTGGGTCCTCTTCAAGAATAGCCAGTGCTCTTAACCACCAAGCTATTTCTCCAGCCCCCACATTTAAGCTTTTAAAGGTCATTGTTGTTCATCCGGCTTATCTGTACATCAAGTGCTTAGGACCAGGACCTCGGCCACAGTCAACACTCAAAAAAAATGCTGTTAGTCAACTATTTAACGGGTTGGGTGGGTCTGTTTATGGTGCCCTGTAGCACAGAGCTGACAAACTGAAGGGAAGAATAGGAGACAAGGAAGCCAGAAACTTGAAAAATAAGTACAATTTTACTTTACACGATGCTTGCCTCTGTTATTGGAATAGTTTAAATGAAAAGAACTAAAAAAAAAAAAAATTAAAAACCATTCCCAATTCTCCCCGAAAGGTCAGTTCTGTTGACATAGTGCTGCAAATCCATCTCCAGGTGTTTAAAGCTGTCCCTATATCTTATATTAATATACATTAAACACATAAAGATGTCTGTGTTTAACAACAACAAAAGCACAAACTTAAAAGTAAGGATTTAATATTTTATAAGTGTTTCTGAAAGGTAAAAACTCACGGCCAAGTGCAGAGAATGAGCATTTGTGGAATCCTCAACCACAAAAGGGATGTTACATCACACGCCTCCCCCAGCACTGACTCAGGAGCCCAAGACCAAGTCAGCATCCCTGCTTAGAAAGGCACGGGGCTCCCCAGTCTCCAGCCCTAGCTGAGGAGCTGTTAACAGTCAGAGGGACTTTTGGATCAGGGAGACGCCATTTTCCTTAAGAGTGGCCCCTGGCAAGGCAACCAGGGGCCTTATATTCATATATATATATATATATATATATATATATATATATATATAATTTAATTTATATATATGAATTAAATAGTGTGCAAAATGTGTAAGAGATGGAAATATGGCAGCAGAGGATCTGAAAGGGGTTGGGAAGAGGGGTAGGGGTGAATATGGTCAAAATACACTATGCACATATATGAAATTTGTAAAGAATTAATAGAAAATATATTTTAAAATTTTATAGCCAGGCAGTGGTGGTGGAAAGCCTACCAGCACTCAAGAGGAAGAGACAGATGGATCTTTGAGTTTGAGGCCAGCCTGGTCTACAGATCCAGGGCTATATAGAGAATCCCTGTCTTAAAAACAACAACAAATCCATGACAGTCTTGATGGGCAATAACATATTTATTTCCTTTTATTCTTTTATGTGGCTATCTAATAATCTAGTCTCTAGAAATACCAGGAAACCCTTTTCTGCATTTCCCTCTTGCTGGACATCAAGTTGGTTCCAACTTTTCACTATGATTTTTTTCTTTGTTGCTAAATCTATGTGGTCATTATTTCCTCTTACAAAAGAAAATATTATCACCATTCTGAAATCACTGGTAATATTTACTGAATGTGCTCTGTGCCTGGCACTTTATGAAGCACCATTTAATCCTCCCCCGGACCCTATTATTTACAGACAAGGAAAATAACTTTAGAGTCGCTGAGTGATTTGCTGGAAACTCCTGTGGCTCATGTCTTGTTAAAATCTTTCATCCGGATTGCCAAACTGTCTTCTGGTTTTAGTATGCTTTCAGGAATAAATTCAAACCTGTTCCTTCAGGTAAACCTTCCACTGAGGAGAGATTACAGTACCTCCTTTAGAGATTGATTCCCACGCTTTATCTACCTGTTCATGTTTATTTATCCCAGACCTTAGTGATAGTGTCTTTACCCCATGGCCTTGTGATAGTAAAATTGCCTTAGACTGCCAAGCAGTGAGTGGGATACCTTTTGACTCAGTTTCTGATTTAACTGTGTTCCAGACAATAGAGACCAGGGCTCAGAGTCCTGAAACAAAAGTTTGGGTACCGATTTCATCTCCTATCCTGGTATTGGATTCTTGTGCATATCAATAGCCTTACCTGAGTCTTAACTCGCATTTAAAGGCCAAACATAACATTGAGCTAACTCATCTCCCAGATGGCGAGGCGAGATGAAAAATTAAAACGGCTTTGCCAGAAGGAATGGTAGGAATGTGAGGTACTGTTGGCCTCATGATCATCCTTAAAAGAATTCTTCTTAGATAAAGTTTGCTTCGGGGGGAAAGGGGGCAGAACCAACCTGTTTCTTAAAATATTTCATGGGTAAAGCAAACATTTTATTTGAATCCCTAGAGAACATAAAGAATCAACTTTTATTTCTTTTGCTCATCGAAGAGTTGAAAGGGTGGGAAGACCTTGTTTTCTTTTCTTTTTTTCTTTTTTTTAATATAATTTTTTTTTTCAAATTGTAATTTATACTCATTCACACAGGGGTTATAAACACAAAACGGTAGGACGTGGGGAAGGGGATGACACTGGAGCATGGGTGTTCAGGGGGAGTACAGATATCTTTCAGAACAGGGTGTCGGCTGGGTGAGGGTTCGGGGGATAGGTCACTATGACTCTGCCTATGATTCACTTGTCCTTATCTAAGTTGGTAATAGCTGCCAAGGCTACCTATTTACAAGGTCTATGACTACTCAGGCTGGTAAATTGTCACAAAAACTACCTGTTTACAATAGCTTATAGCCATCTGTTTCAGTGTTTATCCACAGAGACCCAAGACTTTGTGTTAGTATACATGTATGACAGGGCTATTGCTGATTTTAGGCCTATGGCTCATTTTAGGCCTTCAGTGTATAAGTAGGGATGCCCCCAACATCTCCTCCCTTCTCTAAGTATAGATTCTAATCTTGTGAAGGCGGGGATAGAGGCCTGACCTCCAGTAATTGAAGAGGACCTTGTAATGGCTCTGAAGACCTTGTTTACTTAGACCAATAACTGAGAGAGAGGCAGGCTGATCCTGAGAGATGCGGATGACTCTGTACCTGAATCAAACCAGGTCTCTTGGCTAATAAAAAACCAGTGAGCACAACAGGCAAATCAAAGAATGGACCTGCTTTTTGCAGCAAGGAAGGAAACTACTGGGGACAATCACAGACATGCTCTCCCCAAACAAGGGAAGGGGCCTATACATATTCATATAGGAAATACGTAGGGGGGTAGGAATATTTGTGAGCATACAGAGTTAAAGGTGACAGAGAAAATGTCCAAAGAGGAAAGTTAATTTTAATTAATTTTTATTTGTGTGTGTGTGTGTGTGTGTATGCGCACAATGTGCATGTAGCAGCCTGGGAGGCCAGAAAAAAAGTGACAGGGCCCCTGGAACTGGAGTTATCGGCAATTGTGATCTGCCCTATGTGGGTGCTGGCAACTGAACCTAGGTTGTCTCCAAGAGCAATTCCCTAACCTCTGAGGCCTTCCGTGCAAGTTCTAATAAGCCCAGTTTACTCCAGGCTACCTAGGTCAGATGGATTCAGTGGTCTTGGCTGCCTTCTCCTAAGATTCTCCAAAGATCTGCAGCCGAAACAAAGAGAAAAACTAACTTTGAATGTTCATTAACCATCTTTTAATGGGACTGCAGCCTTCCCCTCCAGAAAGCCATAGGTCTTTGTCCCTAAAGGAGCCTGCCTAACTTAATGCAAAGATCTGGAGAATAAACTAGGAAGAGTTGGAAAACACAATCCTGTAAGTGCTCAGTCCCCAAATAATAGTAATAATAATAATAATAATAATAATAATAATAAATCAGCATTTTCAATATACAAAAGATGTCAGAAAGAAAAAAGAAATAAAGGAAGGAAGGAAGGAAGGAAGGAAGGAAGGAAGGAAGGAAGGAAGGAAGGGAAGGAAAGAAACAGAAGCCAGTAAACAATGAACCATTGTATTGAGAGACATTGGCTTGGAATGCTTCCTAAGAAGGAGCCATGAGCTGACATTCAGAACGAACTGGACGGCCCCTAATCACATCTTTCAGTGCCTACAACAAGAGGCGGGCGCGTTGTAGAGGAGAGCAGAGGAGCAGAATAAGATTTGTAGGTATCTCTTTAAAGTGCAATGGGCTGGGGTCATAGTTAAGTGGATAAAGCACTTGCCACATAGACATCGGGTCCTGGGTTCACGTCCCTGCATCCCATCCAAAGCCAGTCATGGCATGTCTGTGTCACCAGTCTCCTAAAGTGACAGAGCAGGCAGGAACAGGAGAATTCCCAAAAGGTCCTGAGTGTGGTGTATGCAGAAGTGGTGACAGGAAGTGGGGGGGGGGGGGCGCGGGGAGGTGAAAGGCAATAAATAATACCCAAGGCTCTCCTCTGATCTCTTTATATGTGGAGTAAAACATGAGCACTTAAATCCATACACACACGTGTACACTCACACACATAAATGCACATACCCTACACACATCATACAAACACAAACAAAAATAATAATTGAAGATGAAATGAAATGAAGGCCTTCAGGCACGTTATTGGAGCTATGTAGACTTCAGTTCTCCAGTCCTCGGCAGTTCTCTCTCTCTCATATCACTTTCTTTTCTGTCTGGGAACATTCCTCATTCTCTTTCCAAGATCCTGAACTTTGGAACTCTACAGTTTTCCCTAAAGAAACCAACCAAAGAGCAACTTCTAATGCCAATTTGCTCTTCAAGCTGATGTGGCTTCGAAAACATTTCACCCTCTGCACAACTCACTGGGAGTCAAAGGCTCTCTAGGAGAGGCCATGGATATTACCCACAGGTCTAGGGGCTTCAGAAAAATCTATGCAGAGAGGTTTAATTTGTAAATTTAATTTCTGCTAGTTAGTCATTCCTGAATGAAACAAAAGAGAAAGAGAGAGGAGGCGGGTAGAAAGAAGTTTAATCTAGTGCAGGCTTTGAAACAAAGCAGAAGATTAAAGCTAACTTCTCAGGAAGAATTCTGAGAATAACACAAAGAAAATTGGATAACCGATATTAAACCGTGACATGTCCGAAAGGAAAACAAAACAAAAACACTTAAATTCTTTCTAAATGAAACTATTCTCTCTCATAATTTCTTAAAGATGTATTCTCCCCAAAGGGTCAATATGAAACTTGTGGTTTCCTTTTTCGTCTTCTACAAGTCAGAGAGCTATAGATCGTCTCACTGACACATTGTTCCAGCAGCGTTGCAGGTCTTTAGAAAAGAGAAGATGTCGGGTTTTGACGGACGGTTTGAGATCTTCAAGCGCAAGTTGCTCAGTCTAACTAACAAGACTGTTGGTGGGAAAGGGGCTGATCCCAGAAAAAAGACGTCCTGAGATCCAGCCACTAACTCTTATAACTCCAGTGGAGCCCAGACCAAGCTGATTGCACGGGCATCTTCTGTTCTCTAGGAGGGAAACTGGGGCTAGGTTATCCAGCCCATAGTACCAGATTGAAAAGATTTAGTTTAAACCATTTAGACATGAGGTTGGGCAATGACGTCGCTGAGTAAATTCAGTTCCTGGAACTAAATAGACAGAAGAAAAAAGTTTTTCGCTGATAGGAAGCTGTGTGTTCTCTCAAGTGGTGTTTTGGAAAGAAATTTATTGGAAATGATGGGCGCCTCATTACAGTTAATTAAGCGGATCGTCTCGATTCCAGAAGCTGACCTGGGTTTGATGGAGTCACCCCAAGAGAAGCTGGTGTGGGAAAACACCCGGAGCATCTGCAGCCAGCCAGTCATCACTACAGGCACGTAGAGGAAAGGCAAAGCCAGCTTGAGGGTGCATCACTCAGAATATTCTGGAAAGAAGAAACCAGAGTTACCAGATTGGGCTCCATACAGTGACTCCTGAAATGGATAGGGAGTAGAACAAGAAAGGATTTCTGGAACTCAAATAAGACACAGCACTAAGCCTGCTTCACAGTGAGACCTTCACACACATGCAGCCCCACAGAGCCCCCCCCCACCCCACAGCAAGGGACAGCAGTGAAATGTGCAGGCGGGAAGAAGAAAGTTCTATGAGGTATGGACGGACACAAACAGGGAAAGCGGGTAGTGAGTATGGGCATATTGTTTGTAGCAGTCCTACTGTGTGCAGGAGTGAAAACAGTGGTACTTGTCAGCCTCCTCCAGAAGAACAGAGTACAGAATAAACTAGTTCTCTCTGGTGATTTGAATGCATATGTCCTCTGCAGAGACGGATGTTGGATATATGGTCCACAGTAGGTGGCACTGTTTGGGGAGGTATAGGAGGTGTGGCCTGGGGGGATGGCTTTGAGGTTTAACGCCTTACATCACTCCACATGCTCTCTGTTTCCTGGTTGCTGGTGGAAACGTGAGCCCTCAGTATCCACTCCCATTGCCTGCAGCCTCCATTCCAAGCTGTGGACTCTAATCCTCGGGAACCATAACCCCACATAAACTTTTTCTTTTATCAGTTGCTTTGATCATGGTATTTCATCATAGTAACAAAAAAAACTAACAAATATATTTCATTTCTTCCTATTCTGTAATCCCCCCCTAAACCCCTGCCCCATACATTTGTATAAAAGAGGAATGAATAACCCTGTGGAAAACCCAAATGGTGATTCTGAGAATGTTGGGTTACATCAGACATTGATTACAAATTCAAGTCTTGGAAATTTTGTACTTAGTAGAACTCCTCCTTTGCAGGAATTGTGAAGAATGTAGATTCTGTTATTTTCCTTTCGGTTGTCTAGAGAGAAGACTGGGAAATAGATAGGAAGAGTTTCATTCATGCATGGATTTAACAAGAGTTGATTAAATATCTACTATGAAAGATCTGTGCTTGCAGCAGATACTTCCAAAGGGGCTCAAAACCCATCCCTGTAATCACTTACTTCAGATGCTCAATATGAATTGAACTGCATGAAAAGGAGAGCAAGACATGAACCCCAAATGACTAGCAAGTCAAGTGTACCCATCATTAGAGATCAGACAAGAGAGAAAAAAATTCAAGGAGGTCCACAGATATCCTGAGAGGGCACTGAATATCGAAGATGATCCAAAGCAAGAACCTGGGAGTGGGGCTAAGAAAGAACCCCAAAAGTGGCTTGCTAGGGGATGTGGACCACAAGACTAGAAGACAAACAGTGGAACAGAAAGATACATACAAAAGGATTTCACTGGGGGACTGGAAAGATGGCTCAGTGGTTAAGAGCACTGGCTGTTCTTCCAGTGGTCCTGAGTTCAATTCCCAGCAACCACATGGCGGCTTACAACCATCTGTAATGGGATCTGATACCCTCTTCTGGTGCATCTAAAGATAACTACAGTGTACTCGTATAAAATAAATAAATAAATTTTTTAAAAGGGGTTTCACGGATGAGAAACAGTTCAGCTGTAACAAATCCAGAGCAACTCAGGAGTCAACTGCTGGTTGCCATGCATGGTCTCTCATTACAATGATTTGGGATCTGGCTTGTAAAATTGGGTGGCAGGGGGTGTCCTTCTGCCATAGGATAAGAGCCATAGCAGCAAGTGTGATGCATAGTGAGACCTTAAGAGAAGTTGAGTCCCTTCCCCCGACTACATCCTGCCATCCTGTAACATCTGTACCCACACCAGGAAGCAAAAGGACATCTCCCCAGAACTCTTTGCTTAGTTTGATCTGGAAGTCTATACTATAAAGTCTCTTTGGTAGAAGGAATAGCAGCACACAATGTTATCTGAGGGCTGTGGATCCAGCTCAGTTGGTAGAGCACTTGCCTAGCACCATGAAGTCCTGGCTTCCGTCCCCTGCACCATGTAAACCAGACATGGCGGTGCACATTTGTAATCATAGCTCTCAGCAAGTAGAGGAAGTGGCATCTGAAGTTTGAGGTCAACTTGGGTTACATGAAAATCAGACTTAAAAAAATAAATAAAGGAAATCTTCTGGATACTTACGGGGAGGAAAACAGAATTATCTTCTAAGTCCAGTTCCTTTGAGGAAACCACTATTGGGAGGAACAGACACATATTTTATATACATTCTGGATGGAGGACGTTCATCTCCCTTAAAGTTAGCACACTTTAGATAGGGGATGTAGGTAGTAAATTGGGAATTGGATTTTGTTAACTACAGTCATCTCTTTTTCCTTTTACTTAGTCTAATAACTGTTATCAGCTTTAATAATGTGTGTGTGTGTGTGTGTGTGTGTGTGTGTGTGTGTTATTTGCTCAATACTCGTGTAGATCAGTCCCCATCCCACTTTGAGGCAGAGTCTCCCTGGTTTCTCTTGTTGTGCCACACCCCCCATAGCTAGCCCTTCAGCTTCAGGCCATTCTCTCATCTTTGCCTCCTATCTCACCCCAGAAATGCCCAAGTTACAGATTCCTGTCACTGCATCTGGCTTTTTGCATCCTGCTTTTTCTCTGTACTCCAGAGATCCAACTTGGGCATTCTGGAGGACATACCAAGTGCTTTACCTGATAAGCTATCTCCCTGGCCCAGTGGTGGTGCTTTGTTACAACCAAACCTTATCAAATAACCCCAAACCTTATGACAATTCCCTTTGTTCTCAATTACTACTACTGAAAAATGATGATGTATTTAAGAGACATTCCTGTCCACATGGTAGGCTTCTCTGCCAACTTGATGTCTTCAGAAAAGGATCCCAAAGGCTAGATGAAAGGGATAAGATGGTAGAAGAAAATCCCACAGTAAGCTAAGTTTTTGGCTCTGCATCACTTTAAATGTACTAAGCAATGTCCTTAGCTTTTGTATCTTGTAAATGATTGTGGTAGAAGAATCAGTCTCTATGGGCTAAAATGCCTCTACAGGCAAAGGCATTTGACACCAAGCCTAATGGCTTGATTCTAATTTCCAGAACCCGACACGGTTCACGAACAGAACTAACTCCTGTAAGCTGTCCTCTGATTTCCATGTATGTGTCATGGCATGTGCATGCCCCCCCCCCACAGATAGAGATATAGAGAGAGGGGTGAGAAGGGGGAGAGGGAGGGAGGAAGAGAGAGGGAGGGAGGGAAGGAGAGGGAGAGGGAAAAGAAGAGGGAGATAGACACAGAGATACACACACACACACAATTTTTAAAAAAGAGCTAGTGCCTCCGGCTAAGCTTAACCACCTGTTTTTCTCTCTTTACACTCTCAGTAACATCGAGTTGTTCTGGGGATGAACGTCAATACTATCAGGTTTTTCAACAAGTTGAGATTTAAGAATAATTGGAATAATTGGTTACTCTTAGCAACTTGTGACCTGGGAAGTTGTAGATACCCAGCAATAATAGAAATGAATCAATATCCTTTGTAACTATGTGAAGGAATTGTGTTGAGTGATTCAGTCTCTCCATGGCCAGAGTGACCAGCTACCCATCCGTTAACGAATGTGCTTCGCTCTTCTTTAGTGCCTATTTCTTTGTCCCTAAAACTGGCTTACACACTGACTGGTGGTTTTAAGATCTCTGTGTATATATTTCAATGTGAGAGGATGGTAATTTTCCCATTTTAAAATGTTGCCTTAGCAATTGGAAACTGTAGGAATGAATGATCACTAACTCTATACCTAAAAGAATAATAATAATAAAAAAATAGTCAGACTTTGTCTAATGCATTTAAGTGAATAAATCCGCTAACGAGGATGTCTATTGTCATTGTTATTATTATCATTATAATTTCTACTGTAGCAAAGAGGGTAGAATTCGGGGCCTTGAACATGCCTTCAACTGGAGACCAAACACATGAGCCAGTGGGAGACATTTCATAGCATACTACTGGGAGCTGTTTGAAGGCAGCGAGCTGGGTAGCCACACATTCATCTTCTTCATCTCCACAGCTGAAGTCTTACTGTCCTTCACGAAATAACCACCATCTCAGGAACTGCTATTTCAGTGGGACAAGGTGACAGTGTGCCCGAAACCCCAGCACTTGGGGAAACTGAGTTAGGAGTAGCATGAGTTGGAGGACAGCCTGGACTACGTAGTGTTTCAGCACGAAGAACAAATTCAGTGCTTAATATCTTAGCCTGTCTTTGTGTCTGTGTGTCTGTGTATCTGTGTGACTGTGTGTCTGTCCCTTGTTTGTGAAACTGGATACGTATGTGAGATTTCTTGCTATTTTAAGACTTTTACTATTTATTTTCTCAGTTTTTGTCCTTAAAGCATGTATCTTTTAAGTCATACTTTTGCACTATCTGCCCCTGTGCTTGGTATACGAGTATCAGAGCCGGCCAAGCCTGGGGACCTTGACTTCTATTAAGTCATAATTTCGTGCTGTGCCTGGCACCCGAGTATTGAGAGCGGTGCTGAGCCTGGGGAACCTTGACTTTAGGTTCTTTGTACCCCACAAGCAAACCTCGACTTTTGAAATACAGTATTCATTGTTCTTTGGCAACGAAAGTAGCCGAAAGTAGCGTCGGACTGCGTTATGTCACACTAGTGGCTGAGTTCCACTAAATGTCATCCCGAGTGGCTTTCAGCTCCTGTGATAAACACCACGACTAAAAGCGACTTGAGGAGGAAAGGGTGTTTGGGGTTTTTGGCTTTTGCTTTTTTCACCTTACAGCAAATGGTTTTTCATGCAGGGAATTCAGGTTAGAAACTCAAAGCAGGAAGTGGAGCAGAGGCCACGGAGGAGTGCGGCTTTCTGGCTGCCTCTCCAGACTCATGTTCAGGTTCCTTAACCCTACAGCCCAGGACCACACACTCAATGGTCCTACCATATCAATCATTAAACCGAGAAAATGCCTTCACAGACTTGCCTTGTGACAAGCCAACCCTGATGGAGACGAGTTCTCAACAGACATTGTTCCCTCCTCCCAGATGACGCTAGCTAGCTTCTGTCAAGGCTTTTTTGAGAAAAAGAAATAACCAGCACATGTTGCTGGGTTATTTTCTGAGGCAATGTACTCTTTTCCCCTTTGTCCTGTTTTAATGTGGTTCTCAGACATAATGCGTGTGGGGTAAGGCGCTGGCTGTCGGTGATTGTCGAAAGGAGATTACACTTGGTATATTATAATGTTTTGCTGAATTACGTTATTTTTTTTTTAATAATTTAGGATTTGTTACCCCTTCAATGATATCGGATGTTGGTTTTCTTCTTTTTAATGCTATCTTTACAAGATTTTGGTACAATGTATCATTGACTTTCTAAAAGTAATCAGAAAGCTTTCCTTCTTTCCCAAGCCTCTGAAACAATTTGTAAAGCATCAAGCAGAATTGTCAGTGTTTGCAATAGGAGTCTGGTCCCATGGGAGCTCCCTCCCTCTCCTCCTCCCTCCCTCCCCCTCCCTCCCCCTCCCTCCCCCTCCCCCTCCCCCTCCCCCCTCTCCCCTCACTTACAAACACAAACAAATACACCCAAGACTGACCTTCAACTCCTTATCCTCCTGCCTCTGCCTCCCAAGTGCTGGACTTACATGAATGCCCTCAACAAGCTCAGCCGGTTGTTCTCTCATCTTGATTAAGCTGGGTGAAGCTAGCAAGTAGCAGAAGTAGCAGATCCTACACCAACCAAGTCTGGATTGAAACCCTGCCTCTGTTATGTCTTATCATCATAAAAGGCAGTGTTACTCTTAGGACAGATTCATTTACCCCATGAAAACAAATATCAGCACCCAATGGCCTGTGGCTCTGTCACGATCGTTGGGAAAACCAAGGAGAAAGGGCATGAATGGTCACGTGCTGGCTCTTCAGACTTCTTTCTGAACGCTCTACATGTCACTTCCGCTCTGCTTCATCAGTCAAAGCAGGATGGGCCCCGAGCCTGTGTGGCTGAGGCAGAGAGGTGGAGCCCCGCCCCCAGAGTTGTACAGCCTGCCAGAGTGAGACATGAGCAGGCTGTGAGGTCTGGAGAGAACCACATATCTTCTCGGGCTTCCACGTGGATCCATAGGAAAGCTATAATAAATTACTTTATTCCAAAAACACTTAGGAACGCCTGCAGTGCACTTCATGCCAGGCTCCAGTGGGCTGATGTGCTTGGCAGCTTTCTTATAGGCCCAAGAACCAAGACGTTAATGTGTGACATAGTCCTCGTGATCTATAAGGCACAGAGGGCTGGGCTGAGAGGCTACCAATCTGGAAAGAGTTTTCAATCCAATCACAGGGCATCTTCAAGGCAGTAGGGCACTTTATGCTGGCAGTGCTGTATACAGAAGCCAGAACTATCAGCTGCTCTCCTCTGACATGTGTGGTACTGTATGTAGGATATGATTTGAATGTGTCTCCCAGAGTTCATGTATTAGGAGCCCTGCCCTGGGGCGACAATATTCAAAAATGATGGCATCCTTAACCCTTAAGAGGCAAATATAAATAAGGGAAGCATTACTGTCCTCATATAGGTCTGGCCCTGGCTTCCTTTCCCTATCTCTTTCTCTCTTTCTCTCACACATAGCCCACACACACAACCACACATAACCACCACATACACAGCACACATATCACACATAGATAAATACACAGCACATCCACATCCATCTCAAACATAGACACCCCACATACATGCACACACACATACTACACATTTACACACATAGGAATCAACAAATTCTTATCACAACGTCACCTTACAAGTCTTTACCACAGATAATATACCATTGCTATTTGGACTTTTATCTCCAAAACTATAATAAAATCATTTAATTTCTCTCAAGTATTTTTGTTATAATTCCAAAAAAGCTAATGTAGATGGCTCTCTCATAGCACCCGCTACTTCTTCCCATTAATTAATTAATTAATTAATTAATTAATTCACTTTACATCCAATTTGCATTCCTCTTCTCTTCCAAGTACCGCCCCCCCCACACACACACACATAGCTCCTCTCTCATCTCCTTCTCCTCTGAGAAGTGAGGGAGTCTTGGGTGCCAATCCACCCTGGCACATCGGATCACTGCAGGACTAGGCACAGCCTCTTCTACTGAAGCCAGACAAGGCAGCCCAGTTAGGGAAACAGGATTCACAGGCAGGGAACAGAGTCAGGGACAGTCCCTGTTCCAGTTGTTGGGGGACTCTCATGAAGACCAAGCTGCACATCTGCTACATAAATGCAGGGGCTCTAGTTCCAACTCATGCTTGCTCTTTGGTTAGTGGTTCAGTCTCTGGAAGCTCTCAAGAGTCCAGGTTAGTTGACTCTGTTGTTCTTCTTGTGGAATCCCTAACCCCTCGGGGTCCCTCAATTTTTCCCTCAACTCTTCCAGAAGATTTTCCAAGCTCTGTCTAATGTTTGGCTATGAGTCTCTGTATCTGTTTCAGTCAGCTGCTCGGTGGAGCCTCTCAGAGGACAGGTATGCCAGGCTCTTGTCTGCAAGCATAACAGAGTGTCATTAATTCTCAAGGACTGGTTCCTGCCTATGTGGGTCTCAAGTTGGGCGGGTCATTGATTGGCCATTCCCTTGGTCTCTGTTCCATCTTTGCCTCTGTACTTCTTGCAGGCAGGACAAATTTTGGTCAAAGGTTTTGTGGGTGGGTTGGTATTCTTATCCTCTACTGGGAGTCCTGCCTGGATGCAGGAAGTGCCTACCTCAGGATCCATATCCCCTATTGCAAGGAATCTCAGCTAGAATCACCCCCATAGTATCCCTGGAGCCTTCCCCATCCCAGGTCTCTGGTACATCCTAGAAATGATGTATCAGTCTCCCCACCCCCACCTGCCACAAATTTTCATTCACTCTCCTGGCCCCCTCTCCCTTTCTCTCCCTACACCTGATGTCCAACCCTCCATTTCCCTCCCCACCCTCTCTCTCATCCAGTTCCTTCCCTCCACCCCCTTCCAATGACCGTTTTGTTTCCCCTCCTGTACTGGCTGGTTTTGTGTGTCAACTTGACACAAGCTGGAGTAATCACAGAGAAAGGAGCTTCCCTTGAGGAAATACCTCCATGAGACCCAGCTGTAAGGCATCTTCTCAATTAGTGATCAAGGGTAGGAGGATCCTGCCCATTGTCGGTGGTGCCATCCCAGGGCTGGTAGTCTTGGGTTCTATAAGAAAGCAAGCTGAGCAAGCCAGGGGAAGCAATTCAGTAACCAGTACCCTCCATGGCCTCTGCATCAACTCCTGCATCCAGGTTCCTGCCCTGCTTGAGTTCCAGTCCTGACTTCCTTTGGTGATGAATAGCAATGTGAAGTGTAAGCTGAATAAACCCTTTCCTCCTCAAGTTGCTTCTTGGTCATGATGCTTTGTGCAGACACTTTGTGCAGACACTAAGACACTTTCGGAGTGAGGTTTAAGCATCTCCCTTGAGCCCTCCTTGTTGTTTAGCATCTTTGGGCTTGTGGATTATAGCATGGGTATTCTGTATGTATATTTATGGCTAATATCCATTTAGAAATTTGGATCTGGGTTACCTCATTCAGGACGATATTTTCTAGTTCCATCTATTTGCCTGAAAATTTGACAAAATTTCACAACTTCCTTGTTTTAATAGCTGAGCAATGGAATTGAATCAAAGACCCAGAGATTAAGCCCACACACATATGGATACTTGATTTTTGACAAAGAAACCAAAACCATACAATGGAAAAAAGAAATCATCTTCAACAAATGGTGCTGGTCTAACTGGATGTCTGTGTGAGAAAGACTGAAATTAGATCCATATTTATCATCCTGCACAAAACTCAAGTTCAAGTAGACCAGAGATCTCAACATAAAACTGGATACACTAAATATAGTAGAAAAGAAAGTGGGGAATAGCCTTGAATGCGCCGGTACAGGAGAGAACTTTCTGAACAGAACACAGATGTCTCAGGCACTAAGATCAACAATTAATAAATCGGACATGATAAAACTGAAAGCCTTCTATAATGCAAAGGACATCATTAATAGGACAAAACAGCAGTCGACAGAATGGGAAAAGATCTGACCAACCCTGCATCTGACAGAGGACTAATATATAGAACTCAAGAAGTTAAACACCAAGAAAACAAATAACCAGATTTTTAAAATGAGGTACAGGGGAGATGGCTCAGTGGTTAAGAGCACTGACTGCTCTTTCAGAGATCCTGAGTTCAACTCCCAGCAACCACATGGTGGCTCACAGCCATCTGTAATGGGATCTGATGCCCTCTTCTGGTGTGTCTGAAGACAGCTACAGTGTACTCATAAATAAAATAAAGAAATGCATTCAAAGATTTTTTTAAAAAATGCTGGGCAATGGTAGAGCATGCCTTTAATCCCAGTACTTGGGAGGCAGAGGCAGGCAGATTTCTGAGTTCAAGGTCAGCCCAAAAAAAACAAAAACAAAAAAACAAAAACAAAAAGTGGGGGAGAGGTACAGAGCTAAACAGAATTCTCAACAGAGTAATCTCTAATGTCAGAGGAAGAACTTAAAGAAATGCTCAACATCCTTTGTCTTCTGGCAAATGCAAATAAAATGACTCTGAGATTCCACCTTACACCCATCAGAACAGCTAAGATCAAACACTCAAGAGGTAGCAAATGTTAGCAAGGGTGTGGAGCAAGGGGAACACGCCTCCATTGCAGGTGCAAGCTTGTACAACCACTCTGGAAATCAATTTGACGATTTCTCAGAAAATGCGGAATAGTTCTACCTCAAGACCCAGCTATACCACTCCTGAGCATGTGCCCATACCACAGGGACACTTGTCCAACCATGTTCATAGCAGCTTTAGTCAAAATAGTAGAAACTGGAAACAACCCAGATGCCCCTCGATTGAAGAATGGATAAAGAAAGTGTGGTTCATTTGCACCTACTGTTTATCAATCTCACGCACTTATGACCTGCACACTTTTATAGGATAGTCTCTGAATGTCTCACGCAAAGTCAAAATCTAAGAAAGCCATCCAAGGATGCTCAATGACAATAAATGCATACTACACAGGTATGGGGAAGAGATTAAGCATGGAATTTGCCTTCACGCATCTTGTCATTCAGGCAGGATACTTACACTAATTGAATTATAATCAAATGAAACTATAAAGATTTGTGCAGAACTCCGTAGGGGTTTTTAACATCTAGATCCAGACACATATTTCAAAGCATCCTCAAGGAAAGGGAAAACAGGTTGTGATCTGAAGAAACAGGACAGGAGCTTATCTGATGAAAGGTTAAAAAACAACAACAACAAAAACAAAAACAACAAAAACAATAGAAAACCAGAGCCCAAGAGGTAGACAGGCTGACAGAACAAACACACATCAGAATCCACACATCCCTACCATAATGTCACCTGTATCCAAGTCCATACCAGAGACAATACTGTTGCTATTTGGACTTTTAGCTCCCATGCGCTAGACTGTGGGATCGTACCAGGACTCTGAGAGCTGCAATTCACAGAGGCCCACTGTGCTCTGAGAGGTTCCAGTAGCCAGGGCCGATCCCTACCCACCGTCACCAACTCAGTCCAGAGAGAGATGCATAAATCTGCTATCTTTCCCCAACATTGTCTAACCTGGTCAAAAAATGTGTATGGTGTATGGTGTGTGCGTGTGTGTGCGTGTGTGTGCGTGTGTGTGTGTGTGTGTGTGTGTGTAACTTGATTTTAGGGGGAAGGACTCATGTGGCAATTTAAATGTGTGCAGATCAAAGAGTCTGTTCTCTCCATTTACTTCGTGGGTCCCAAGGATTGAGCTCCCACCATCAGGGTTGGTGGCAAGCCCTTCCACCCACTAAGCCATCTTGATGGCCCCTAAACTGACTCTTTAAATAACGAGAAAAAAGATTGGAGAGGGGGGGGGAGGGGAGAGGCCAACGTTTTATAAACATGCGCCCTCCACAGAAACATGATGATTAGGATTCTGATATAAATCATCTCCATAGACATGATTGTCAACAAAAGGAGGGAGCAGAGACCAGCAAGGCTAAGTAGCTTGCTCTACGAGACACAGGTAATAAAAAATTGCGACAGGCTATGGGACCCTCATCTCCGTGGTAATAAACCCTGTTTTTGTATTACACCCTGCAGCCAACAACAGACTGGAGGAAAACACACCAGACCAGTGGTTCCCTGTATGTGGGCTTAAAATCAGCAACAGCAATGCCCTACCTGGGGATTTATTATAAATACAGATTCTCGAGCCCTTCACCAGTTTACTGAAGGGGTCGGCAATTGTAGGCTCAAGGCACAGTAACCTGCCAGTGAGCCCCGATTCTAAGAACCAGCGCACCGGGTCAGTGTGCTACAGAACATCTGATGAAGAGACTTTAAACCCCCCACTTACTATTTTTGGAGCATCTCTTCTCCAAATGTAAACAGCGCCTTAGGGGTTTTAACCTCTAAGGAAAGTGCTTTCATTGGTACTGTGAACGTGCAGTTGGCAGCAGCAGACCAGCTGCTGTTCTGCACACAGATGTTTTTGCTAGGATATAAAAACAACCCAGCAGCGCTCCGGCCCTAGGCTGGAGGGGCTAACAGTATGTACATTTTCCATGCCCCTGGAGAACGGCAAGCCTCAGAGGAGTAAAAAGAGACTTCCTGTCCCTTTGTAGTTATTAAAAATAAAAAAATAAAATTAAAAAAAACTAAGGCGAGACTTCAAAGTTCAAAAGAGGGTTCCCAGCATCCTTAATAAAGAAAATCCATCCAGACCCACCCTGACCCCAGACAGAGAGAGTCATCCCCGCGGAAGTATTAAGTCACTCACTGTGGTGCCCATTGGGGCAAAATTAGTAACAGGAACTGTGTTTGATGGAGCTTGGTAGTGAAGCTTTCCCTGTGATCCGCAGAGGAAATCATGGAAATGAGACGCCGGCTGTGGGATGCCTGGAAGTAGCGAGCATTAGGGTTGCTAGTCTGCGCAGCTGGATTGACCGGAGTGGAGGTGCACATCTGGGCCTAAGGGTGTGTCTAAGGATGGGAAATGCCTTTTGTTACAGAAGGTGGTAGGCCGCCTCTTCTCATCTCCCTGCCAAGACCTCAAATAAAATTGTTTCCCCCTGAAAATGCCCATCTGTGACCTACTTTGCTGTGTCCTGAAGGAAGCTGCTCCCAAGGGAATGGCTTCCTTGTCTACGCTCTAGACAGGGGTCAAATGTCAACTTTCTGCCAGGTTGAGCCGGATCCTGAGGGCTGTGGTGGCAACAACCATGTGGAACCTTTCCTTTGGATGAAAGTCCGAAGGCAGAGCGAAGCTGACATTTGAATTTTCCAGTAGAGCCTGGGAAGTTCAGAGAATCAGTCTGGGAAAGAAACAGGTTAAGTGGGATGCAAAAGCCCTCAATCACTTCAGATTCTGCGATGAGGGAAAAGCTGAAAAGGCTGGGTCATATCCATAGGAAACATGTTTGTATCTTGGCGCCCTGCAGGGACATGCCCACTAGCAAATGACCAATCACTTCATTATTCATTTGGTCACACACACACACACACACACACACACACACACACACACACACAGAGAGAGAGAGAGACCGGGGGGGGGGGAGAGAGAGAGGACTGAGAGGAAAAATACTTTTATTTTTCACCAAAGCAATAACCACAGGTAGGAGTTAGGTGTTTCTCTTTCTTACCTTGATGAATAGTCGGGGCTGGGGGTCTAGTTTTGTTTTTCTTGGCTTTTGTGTATAAACAAGGTTCTTGATGCTGGGCTTGGTTTTTTTGTTTTGTTTTTTGTTTTTTCTCTCTTCATTTTTTTCAGCAAGTGCTAGTTACAGAAAACAGCCGGGAGTCTAAATGAATAATTTTTTTGTAAAAAGGCTTCCGTGAGCATGTGTGACTTGTGAATTATACTGCAATGGTTATAGAAAAACTGGATGCAAAGACTTGGGTGGGCACTAACGTAAGGGCTGCTTAGATGACTCTGTAGTCCACACTTAATACTTTTCTAGGGGAGCGGAGTTTGGTTTTCAAGAGGCACATCTGCCTATAACTCCAGCTCCAGGGGATGCAGTGCCCTCTTCTGGTCTTTTTGGGTACTGCACCCATGTGTGTATACACACACACACACACACACACACACACACACACACACAATTAAAATGAAAAATAAAAGCTTTATTTTTTTTTCAAATCCCAACAGGTTGATAGAGCTAGAGATATATTCCACTGGCTGCTCTTCCAGAGGACTGAGGTTTGATTCCTAACACCTACATGATAGCTCATAATCACCTGTAACTCCATCTCCAGAATACCGAACACCTCCTTCTAACCTCTGTGGGCACTTGCTCTCTCATACACATACAAACATAAGCAATTGAAAATAAAATAGAAAAAAAGTAATAGCATCATAGATAATATTTTGGTATTTGTCTTGTAATGCCCAAAATTAATATGTAAGCCCCACCTACCCAGGAAACAGGTAACTTCCTGCAATGCTGGGAATTGTAGTTCTCGGGAAATAACAAAGCATCATGGGAAAGTACAGTGACCCATAGGTTTGTCCTTATAAACCCTTACATCACATGGCTCAAGGCCATTCTCAGGTGGGAAGTCCTGTGAAATGATCCCAAGTAAAGTCTATCTCTTGGTCAGTATCTAATATTCAATAAAGCTTGCTTTAAATTTGGTCCAAAATGTTGGAGCTTTTTGGCTTTTTTGTTTTTTTTTTTTCAAGTATATCCCAGGACTAACAGTCTCCCAGATCAACGTGCAAACTGTAAAGATCACTTAGTGGAGGGAAGAGAAGATTGCTGTCAAGTGTCTGGTCTCCACCTTTTCTGTCGATGAGGGCCAGGTTCCTGCATGCTTGCCCGCCACCTCTGACTCACTCCTGGTGGCAGCAGCTGCTGCTTCTCATTATTTTCTTCTTTGGAAGTTTCATACATGTATATAATGAACTTTAGTCGTCTTATCCTTCCCTCTTTCCCACTTGAAATCCCTCGTCTTATGAAGACCCCCTCCTCCTTTCAAGTCTTCCTTTGTATGTGACTTACTCAGTCTAAGGTGAGGCAAGCATGGGCGGGAGGCTTTTTTCTGGAACATGGGCAATTTGTCAGCCTCTACGCCACTGTAAAGGATGAGACCTACTCCCATGCTAAACATTGCCTTTCGTTAGTCCTGCAGGGAAGGGCGGGACCTCAGGGGACCTTCCCACAGACTTGATGAATGCCTACATCCCAATCACCTGCCGCTCTTGTTCAAGTAACCACTTGAAGACAACAGCTATGTCAAGTCCAGAATGGCCTTTACATTCTATTCTGTCTCCTCTTCCCTGAGCAGTGGAGAGCATGATAGAGCTGTCCTGTTTAGGGCTAAGAATGACCCCAGCCTTCTTACTATCAAATAAAATGTTATTACCACACTCTTCCTGGGTCTGTGTCCTCAGACCCTTTCTCAGTGTCTGCCCTAGGGCCATTGACTTCATAATGGAGAAAGAAAAAGGCTACCCCCAGTAACACTGAGGACAGATGGACAGATCAGAACTACATCTTTTAGTTAGGAGAGATGACAGAGGTTCTATTTAGTTAACAAAAATAATGGACTGGGTGTTAAGTCTATCTTGTACTTTAACCATCACAATATGGTAATATAGTTTTGTTCAATTTATATCTGGGAGAAAAGAGTCTTTTAATTGAACAGAAAGGGGGAAGTGTTGTGGATAGCCCTGGCCTTGTATTTTGATGTTAATTCCACTTTCTTGGGAAGGGCTGAAGAGGAGGAGCAAATCAGTACACAGGTGACTTCTATTTGAATCTTCTGCCCACCTTAATTTGTAAAATAAAGGCTAGAGTCAGTAATTGGGCAGAGAAGGGGAAGTGGAAAAATAAAGGTTGGTGGGAAGAGAGAGAGAGAGAGAAAGGGGGGAGGACAACAGAGGAGGAAGACAATGGAGGAGGAAGAGGACAGAGGAAATGATGGAGGAGCAGGAGGTGAAAGGACAAATGCATGACTTGGAAAACCCGAAGGTTATAAGGGATCTCATAGCTGGAAAATACAGTAGTGCAGTGGTGAATCTGCCCAATCTAGGCGTGCAGCTTATATTCATAATTATTGAGTTGTGTTTTCATTATTTGGGTTGGAGATTACAGCAACAGCCCATGGTCTTCCAAATGAAGATCACAATAATTTCCCAATTATCAACTAAGGGCTTGGTTCTAATCCTGACATTTCTGACCACAGGCATGGGTCTTCCCTGGCAGAGAATGAGAGGTGTGCTGGCTTCCCCTCATCTGCATCCATTCCCCTTTCCTTCTTCTAAGTGCCAGGGAGATTTAGAGACTCTGTGTCACCTCCGGAGTTGATCAAATCTCAGGGTTCTTTGGATTTGAAGATTCTTTCTCTGGAATCTTCCCTGGGGTCAGCTGGGACATTGACTGGGAAGTGGAACAGCTGGGGTCAGCAGCAGAAAGAACTGTAGTGTTTCACATTGCTGGTCAGCATGTCAGCCATCATTAACATAAGGGGTTCCTTTTAAACAGCATCTGTAAGAAAGACGTGGGGTCAGGGAGACTGCTCAGCAGCTAAAAGCTCTTCACATACAAGTCTGAGTTCAGTCCCAGAACCCCTGTGAGAAGCTGGGTGTGATGACAAATTCCTATAGAGAGGGGGATGCAGAGACAGGAGAACCAAATGCTGGGGTATGCAGTGGGGCAGAAACTACACCCAAAGTTGCTGTTGACCTCCATGCACCACTCAGAACATGCACACCAACACACACATGCACACGCCCATACACACACATACACATGCACACACATACTTTTAATCCTTTTTTGTTCCTTTATGTATATGGGGTTTTGGCAGCATGTCTGTCTACATATTGGCATGCCCAATGCCTCAGATGCTGGGATACTGTGCCAGATACTCAAGAACTGGAGTTACAGACAGTTATGAGCCACCCTATGGGTTCTGGGAATCCAAATCTGGTCTTCTGGAAGAGCAGCAAGGACTCTTAACCGCTGAGCCATCGCTCCAGTCCAAATAAGTACTTTTATAAAACCAGAAAGAAGTAGAAAAGAAACAAGTAACATTCCACCAAGGGCTGGGGATAGGGGTGCTGTGTGCTGGACGATCTGTATGTTTACTTATTCCTCACGATAGCTCTACAGCATCGAGTATGGTTCAGTTCTGTTTTTACAGGGTCTCATGAGGGTCCGCTCAGCCTCCAACCCATTGGCCAACGCTGACCTTGAACTCCTGATCATCCTGCCTCTGATCTCTAAGTGTTAGGATCCCTGGTATAAACCACCACACCTGACTTAGTATTTTGCTTTTATAAGTAAGAAATATAAACTAACAAAGGGAGTAATCAAAGTCATAAGCATACAATCCTAATCCGAGTGTACTTAGAGGTACTTACCCATAGTACTTAGCAGACTGGGTTGGCTACATAGAGAGTTCCAGGAGAGCTTGGGCTATCACATGGGACTCAATCTCAAAACAATAAAATGAAGAAAATACCTAATGAAAGTATTATTTAAATCCAGAATTTTTTATGTCAAAGATCTTTTCCTGGTAAGATAAAATTGATGAATACTGAAGAAGGTATTCTTGTACTACCCGAAAGGATCAAAATATACATAAATTAATATTGTGTTTTCAGAGCCAGACTATCAATATTTTACTTTGGGATCTTCAGAGAACGAAAGATTATCCTGCTTTTTCCTGAGCTGGTGTGTTTCACTTAATCATCAATAAAAATGATTTTCTTAGATTATATGCCTGGAGATTCACAGGTAGTCACCTCATTAATATATTTTTATATGTTTATATAAAATTTAGCATATAAATATATTATATAAATATATAGCCCTAATATATTTTATATGTTTATGTGTGTGTGCATGGGTATGTGAGTGTGCATGTGCATGTTTGTGTGTGTGCATGTGTGTATATGCTTGGGCTAGGGAGTGGCATCATTAGGAGGTGTGGCCTTGTTGAAGTAGGTGTGTCACTGTGGGAGAGGGCTTTAATACCATAGTCCTAGCTGCCTTGAAGTCAGTCTTCCCCTAGAAGCCTGCAGATGAAGATGTAGTACCCTCAGCTCCTCCTGCACCATGCCTGCCTGGATGCTGTCATGCTCTCTTCCTTGACGATAATGGACTGAACCTCTGAACCTGTAAAGCAGCCCCAGTTAAATGTTGTCCTTATAAGAGTTGCCTTGGTCATAAAGTAATACCCTAACTTAGACAATGTACATGTATGCTTGTGTGTGTGACTGTGTGTGTGTACTCACACATATGTGTGTATACAGGCATGCACATGTCCTAGTACATGTGTAGAGGCTGGAGGACCTTGAGTGCCAGTTCTCAATGTCAATTTTGTGGAAACAATGTTTCTTGTTCTCTGGGTATGCCAGGCTGTCTAGCCTACCAGCTTCCAGAAATTCTGTTTCCATCTCTCGTCTCTCTGAAGGAATGCTGGTACTACAGATGATTCCTGTTCTGTCTAACTTTATGTAGGTTCTGGGGATGTAAGCTTAATCCTCATGCCTTCCTAGTAAACACATTTACCCCTTTCTCTCTTTTTCTGGCCTTCATTATAATATTGTTTACAGAGACACAACTTGAAAGATTCCTCAGGCAAACAACATGCATCCCAGAATGGTCTTAAGATGCAGAGTGAAATAAAGACAGCATCCATCTTAGGTCCGGCCATGCTCAGGGAGGCAAACTTTGAGTGGACAGTACTCCAGGAAGCATCAGTTGAAACCTCCCAGGAGTCAGTCATTCCTTCTGCCAGGTAGACAGTATGGTGAAATTGCCATGGATAGATACAATCTCTATGAGGCATGGTTATATCTGCATCCACTTTCTGATTCCTTCCTTCAACCAGAAAGCAGAGTTTGTCTGTCTGTTTGTCTGTTTATTGTTTTCTGGCTTGTCCCAGATGTGGGCAGTCTGTTGACTGGTCCCGCACACACAGTTCATCAGCTTGCAGGCCGATGCAGTTATACACCAGTCAGTCCTTGGATCATGAGTAGATTAGGAGGATTGAAGAAAAATTATCACCATTCCCCTTTGTAGGCCCCTCTCTCAAAATAAAAACCCACGATGGGGAAGGAAAACAGGCTCCTGGTTTCTGGGGCCTTATAAACCGTTTCTCATTTGTAAGGGGTCTTCTTGCTTACTATCACTCTTATGAAGCCTTCATAAACCTTTCAAAATGCACTATGACTTAAAAATCTACGACTGAAAAACCCAGGGAATTCCAAATTTTGATCCCTCAAATTCCCCAAATAGTACCACCATTTCCATAAACCAGGAACTTTTTGTTTGTCTATTTTGATTGCTTTCTCTTTTAGAAAGGGTTGCATGTAGCTGAGATCGTCCTGGAGCTCAGTATGTAAACAGGGCTGTCCCTGAGTTCCTGATTCTCCTGCCTCTACCCGCTAAGTGCTGAAATTTCAGACATATACTACCGTACACCTAAAAGAAGAATGTTTTCAAATTATATTCATGTTTATTATAATGTGTGAGTGTGAGAGGAGGCTGTGCTCAGCTATTGGCATTTTCAGTGCAGTATTTACCTAGCTTTCTTGAAGTCGTAGGTTCGATTCCTGGCACTGCAGTTAAACCAAGGAGGTAGAGTGGATACCTACATTTGCCACACACCTGAGGTTTAATTGGCCGGGCAGTGGTGGTGCATGCCTTTAATCCCAGCACTTGCAAGGCAGAGGCAGGTGGATCTCCAAGCTGGAGGTCAGCCTTGTCTACAGAGGGAGTTTTAGGACAACCAAGGGTACACACACACACACACACACACACACACACAAATCCTGTCTTGAACTACCCCCTCCCCAATTACTAGCTCTACTCACTGCCTGGGTTAAATATCAATTGATTAGCAAATGTATTTGTTGTCAACACCAGCATTATGCTGGCTGTCATAGAAGACATATATTAGAGGCAGGAGATGGCTCAGCCATTTAGAGTATTTGCTGCTCTTGCAGAGGACTGGAGTTTAGTTCTCAGCACCCACACTGGTCAGCCCACAAATGCCTATATTTCAGCTCCAAGAGATCTGATGCTCTCTTCTGGCCTCTCGGGGGCCCCACATATACATGGCAAATATTCACAAAGACACCTAACTAAAATTAAAAATAAATCTTTTTTGTTTTAAATGAAAGAAAAACAGAGGGGTTTTACAATGAGTTTCCGCTTTGAATGCACTTTTCATGAAAACTATAATCACAGACAAAAATATGAGCAAGCATTAACAAGCCAATATTCTATGAAGATGCTGGATAGCTGGGGCCACACACACATCAAGGGAGAAGGGCGTTGTTCTGAATGCTGATATGGTCTTTCTTCGCTCATTGAAATCCTTAACTTGAACCTTCCCCTTCCCCAAGCAGGCTTCCAAGACTGGAGGATTCCCCCACCAGGCTGGCTGTGTTATATACCTTACAGCTTTTACTTATTTGTTCCTTTCTAAAAAAAAAAAAAAAAAAAATCTTAGCCAGGCGGTGGTGGTGCACGCCTTTAATCCCAGCACTTGGGAGGCAGAGGCAGGCAGATTTCTGAGTTCGAGAGTTCGAGGCTAGCCTGGTCTACAGAGTGAGTTCCAGGACAGCCAGGGCTACACAGAGAAACCCTGTCTCAAAAAAACAAAAAAAAAATGGTTTTGCCTGCATGTCTGTCTGCACCACGTCTGTGTCTGGTGCCCAAGAATGTCAGAGAGGGGATCAGGTGCCCTAGAACTGGCATTGAGAACCTAACCTGGGTCCTCTTCAAGAATAAGAAATGCTCTTGACTGCTGGGCCATCTTTCCAGCCCCTAGCCAATTATTCTTGACCAGATTTCAGCTCCAACAAACAGGAATGCATTCTGAACTACCATGGGCAATGTGCTTTCTTTCTTTCTTTCTTTAGAAGACAATAAGCAATCAATAAGATACCAGTATTCTTCAGCGACACCCCTCTCTTGTCTTTGAATTGTAGGCTGCTATGGAGAAGAGCCTGTGACCTTGAGCAAGGAAGGCACTTCTCATCCGCTGGGCTATAGCAAGAACTTTATGGAAGATGGGGCTCACAGCAGTGAGAGCTCATTTAAGAAAGATTTCAGGATGGAGAGATGGCTCACTGAGTAAAGCACCACTATATAAGCTTGGGGACCTGAGTTTGGAATCCCAGAACCCATTCATAGCTGGATGTGGTAGAATATGTATTCCCCACATACATATGTTTCAGATGCTTCTGTGCAGTTTCAGATGCTTCTGTCCACCCTTCCTCTCCTTCATTAACTTTCATCCACAGCTCAAGGAACCCAAGCTGGGTCCACTACCAAATGTACTTCTTTAATTTTATATTCTGGCACAGGAGAAAAGATCACTGACTGAGTCTATGAACTCTGTGGACACATTGTAATCCTGAAACTGTCCTGAGGTTCCATGCATGGCCAGGTGTCATATGCTCCTGCTGTAACAGAGGATTCGTGTTGCTACTTTGAATCTGTGTACAATTCTGTGTCAGGTTGACCTTGACTCCAGTGAACTTGAAGCGTTTGGAACCAAATGTTTCCATAGCATATCGTTAACCGAGTTCATGATTGTAGATTGCTTCAGAGAAGTGTCAGGGAATCATTACCTATTAAGTCACCATGGTTTTGAAGAAATCTTTTTTTCTAGGATCACTTCATCACTGGGTTCTATATTTGAAAACTGACCTAGTTCTGAACCTGAGTGACGGAACACACTGTCGAGAAATCTTGCCTCTGAGATCTCAGTCATACACTCTTGATTCCTTTTGCTCTGGTGTATGGAATGGTGTTTACTGTTGCTTTCCGTCTCTTTTCTCCCTAGTGCTATGAAGTTGTGTTAACAATTGTCGTAGTTATCTTTAAGTCACTTCTCCTGATCGTTCTTTTGCACTTGACCTTCCTTTTGGTAAATTCTATCACCTGGCATCTAGGTTTTAAATGGAATTCCTGTGGCTGTTAATTTGGGATCTTCCTATTTGTGTCACAATCCACTGGCAGTCTCCATAATGACGTCTCTGATCAGAAATGACTTCAGGAGCTATTGACTACTGAACTTCTTTATTATACCAGCACTCATTTTATCGGTCCATATCTTAACAGTTTGAGTAATAGCATCATAACAGTGGTTATTAAGTAAGACGTCTGGCCGTATGTCATCTCCCATTGTCTTTTATTGCCTAGAAAGCATCCGTAGCAATGACAATAATGCATTTCCATTTTTACTTTGGGGTAGGCTGTTTCCATTCCCCACAAAGGCTCTAAATCATCTAGTATCCTATTTATGCCACCCATGGCTTTATCCCATCTTGATAGGATGTTAACTCCTGTATCCAAGGAGAATCTCCCTCAAGAAACAGATCGTCCACCATCTAACTTAGAATCCTGCCACCCTTGAGGCAAGACTTACACAATCCAGTCCCACTTACAGTAATGGCTAGGTCCTGATGCTCCTTTTGGCCTACACCTTCTTCCGTTGTTATCAGACCAAGCTCAGTCCTCTGCCACGTTGTGATATATCCTTAGGGTTTAGCCTGGTGACCAGGTGAGATTGTGGTATAGGAGACATGTTTTCCTAATGAGTGGAGCACTCTGTGGTCTTTGTAGTAGTTTGAATGTAAAATGACCCCCATGGGCATTTGAACACTTGGCACACCATTGGTAGAATTGTTTGGAGAGGCTATGGGGATGGGAATATAAGTCTGCTGGAGGAAGTACATCACTAAGAACAGGTGTTGAGCATATATAGCCTTACCCAACTTCCAATTTGCTCTCTCTGCTTCTTGTTTGCCATTTGCCTTTGAGCTTCCTGTTCAACTCTCATACCTACCTCCAGCCATCTTTTTTTTTTTTTTTTTTTTTTTTGCCATGAACTCTTATCCCTCTGGAATTATAAATCCTGAAAATCTTTCCTTCTACAAACTGTCTTGGTCATGATGTTTGTTCACAGCCACAGAGAGGTAGCTTATACAGTCCTGATACTTCAGAAGAGCACTGGTGTTTAACAGGAAGGAGTATGTCTTTTCTGAAAGCTTAGAATGGCATAGATTAAAAAATCTTAGGATCCAATACAATCGTTTCCATACAATTCAATTCAATTTTCTTGATTTTGCCATAATCCAGTCCTGTCATATATGTCAAATCTCATTGTTTCCTAACCAGGGAAAGCACATTGGCCCTATGACCTATGATATGATGTCACTTCAGGTCTTATTCCTCATTGTACTTCTGCTATTCTTACTTTTAATGTATGGGCTACGATTTCTCATCCCTCAGGTTGCAAAAGCCAAGAACATCTTTATAAGCTACCAGAGGGGCCCCCTGACTTTCACACTGAGCTATTAGTCTTCAATTAATCACTCATATCCTTTCATTGTCTAGCTAATAATAAAATCAACCCTGTAATTTATGATTAGGGTCATTTTCCTCCATATTTCTCAGATGTGTAAAACACGATATCCACTGGGGCTGTTCTTATCTATAACATGGTTTTCTAGTCATTTCTGGTTCAAGACCTAATCAGTACTCTGCTATCTGGTGGCAGGTGGAGCTCCTCAGTGCTCACTGAGGAAGTGAGCTGGCTGCCAAGTCCACCAGGCTGTTCAAGCCATGGATGGCACCAGTTTTCATAGGCTGGGTGGTTAGAAAATGGACTCTAGGTCAGCTGTGTGCAGAAAAGTCATTGTGGATTGCTCTTGCAATCCCTGTAGAAGACAAAGAGGTCAGGGATGCAATCTCAATTAAGTTTCAGTTGATTCCTTGGCAAATGGAGTCCACTTAGAGCTATGAAGAAATGGTGTGTGTGTGTGTGTGTGTGTGTGTGTTGCTTACCTACACATGTGCACGTACAGGGCAAAGGACGCCATCACGGTGTCTTCCTCAATTTCTTTCCACCTTTTTTCTTTTTTTTTATATTGTTTCTCACTAAACCTGGGACTCATTTCAGCTAGAGATCCCTGGGATTCTCTTTTCTCCACCCTTCACACCTCAGTGTTACAGAAACAAGATGCCATGTTTGACTTTACATTTTACATGGTTGCTGGGAACATGAATTTGTGTCCTAGGCTTTATACATCAAGCACTTTACCCACTGACCCCTCCCCAGCCCTATGACTGGTTTCTTTACCTTCATGATAACTACTCATGAGCTATATTCTAATCTGTCAAGGGAGAGTTGAGTTTGAACTAGATGACCCTCTTTAAATAGTTTTAAAGAGAAGTGACAACTGAAGGCTCTGGGGTATCTGTGGGAAGAGAGTCCTTCAGTGCTAAGGGGAGACTTAGGTGTTGTGTCCCACCCTTACTCTTGACTACATAGGGCGATACAATGACTAACACAGTTAGCAAGACAGTTTAGAAGACAAACTTTAGACGATTCCCAGCTAAAAGGATGCATACCCAGAGTAGAAGTGTTTGGTTTGGGAGACTATGCATGCTAAAATGAATGAAGCTTGGTGAGTTGGGAAGACACTGAAGGGGGCCATGGTAAAGACTGCAGAGAACTTGGGGTGGGAGCAGATCCAACCTTTTCATTCTTGGTTGCTAAATGACTGGAAAAGTCGTCTAGCCCCAAAGACTTTCTGCTGATCTAAACAGAGTGGAGGTTGGCAGTATCTAAGATATAAAGAACCCACAAAACTTAGTGGTTAAAAAGTTAGAATAGGAAAATTAGAAAAGACAGATCTGCCACTAAATAGGCTATAAAAGATGGCAAAGAAGTGTACAAAAAGAGCTTCAATGCCATAAGCCATCATAGATACACAAACTAAGCCTACAGTAGGATACACTAAGGAGCGGTGGGATCACTCAGGGGTTAGCGGCACAGACTACTCTGCCAGAGGACTTGAGTTCACTTCCCATGTCATGTGGTTCACAATTGCCTGTAACTCCAGCTCCAAGGGTTACGATGGCCTCCCAGGGTCATTCACACACACATGCGCATACACACACACACACTCACTCAAATATACACACACATGCACATACACATATAAATAATATAGAGATTCTACACTACTATCAGAATGGCTTTAAAAAATTTAAGGACATCAAGACATCAACAAATGTTGGCAAGGAGATCAGACTCATACGCTGCTACTGAGACTGTAAAACGGGACAAACAGTCTAAAAACAGTGTAGTGATTTCTTTAGGAAATCAAACATGCTTGCCATATGACCCAGAAAACATTTTCTTAAGGCATTGATCCAAGATAAAATGCACAAAATCTACAAATACGTTTCCGTATACATTGATTTTCAATAACTAGAAATAATCCAAGCATCCCACCACAACTGGACAAACCGAGCCAGATTCACATTCAGAAATACTACTCACCAATAAGAAGGAGAAAAGTGTTGATCTGGGCAACAGCTTAGGTGGGTAGCAGGAGAATCATGCTAGGAGGGAAACTTCAAACTTCTGTGTGGTGTTTGATAAAATATATGCAGCATTCTTAAAATTAGTCAAAGTATAAATTTGGAGACATATTATTGCTGGTCACAGGTGGAGAGGAGGGACAGGTGGTGGTTGGTTATGAAAGGTATCACAAGAGGCCACTGATGGGACTAGTTAGTCTACATTTGACTGTGGTGGCAAATCTTAATTTTCTGTTTCTCTTTTTTTTTTTTTTTGGTTTTTCGAGACAGGGTTTCTCTGTGTAGCCCTGGCTGTCCTGGAACTCACTCTGTAGACAAGGCTGGCCTCGAACTCAGAAATCCACCTGTCTCTGCCTCCCAAGTGCTGGGATTAAAGGCGTGCGCCACCACCGCCCTGCAATTTTCTGTTTCTATGATAAACACCATTACCAAATGCAATTTGTAGAGGAAAGGGTTTGTTTCATCTTACAGGATACAGATTGAAAGCAGGAGCTTAAAGCAGAAAGCACAGAGGAATGCTGCTAAGTGGTTTGCTCCTAGCTCAGCTAGCTTTCTTATACAACCCAAGACCATCTGCCTAGGGAAGGTGCTGCCCACAGTAAGCTGGACCCTGTCACTCATTTGTCAATCAAGCAAATGTCACACACACATCCCCATAGGCATTCTGATGCCTTAACCGAGAGGTTCTTTCTTCCCAAGTATATTTCATAGAGAGGTACATGAGTCTCTCCACATAATAAAGTTACAGACAGGGTGGCACAGGCCAAAAATCTCAACTACACAAGTGGCAGAGGCAGAAGGATGGCACGTTTGAGGTATGCCTGTGTTACAGATGGGGTTCAAGGCTACCCTGGGCAACTTAAGTCAAAAGTAAACAGAAGGCTGGGGATACATCTCAGTGGGAGAGCACTTGCCTAGCATCTGTAGGTTCAGTTTCTAGTATGGCGATCAATCAGTGAATGGCTAAAAATATGCATTTCCAAGCACAGGAAGTAAAAATCATGAAACCTGAATATGATAGTATAGTCTATGTCAGTTTTCTGGTTGTGAAATTGTATTGTGATTATGTAATCTGTTGCTAACTAATAAAAACTGGTATGCATATAAATTATTATTATTAAATTGTGTGTGCACATGAGAACAGTGCCTGCAGAGATCAGAAGAAGTAGGTGCTGGGAACCTGATTTAGTCAGGCTTCTCTGAAGGAACAGAACTGATAGAATGAATGTGTGTATGTGTATTTATGTATTTATTAGTTTGGCTTTACAGGATATGGTCCAGGTAGTTCAACAATGGCTGTCTTATGATGGAAAAGCCAAGACTGGTAGCTGTTCAGTTCACAAGGCTGAGTGTCTCAGCAGTCTTCACCTGGCTCTGGAGTCCGGGAGGATTCCTGGAGAGAAGATGGTTTTCTGTCTTTGTTGGAATTCTGAATAGTGAAAGGATGCCTCAGCAACAGGATAGATGCCAGGCAGAGAGGGTCAAGCAGGCAAATAAGCAAAGTTTCCTTCTTCCGTGTCATTGTATCTGGGCTGCCATCAGAAAGTGGGGCCCAGACTTAGGATGTGTTTTCCTGCTTCAAGTAATCTGATTTTTAAAAACTGCCTCACAGAAGGGCCCAGCAACTTGAGGTGTTTTTTGTTTTTTGTTCTTATTCCAGATGTAGTGTGTGGACAAAGTTAGCCATCACAGAACTGAACTGCAGTCCCCTGCAAGAGCTGTAGGCACTCCTAACCATCATTTCTCTAGCCCTTCTTACATTGGCTATTATAACCGCATGTGAGCAAGAGTATCTCAAGAATCAGAAAACAAATGAAGCCATGCGTGAGAGATAGGTTATAGATAATACACAGGAAAACTTATCATCAACCTTCAACTCCAGCGAGAGATTAATCTAAAAATCCAGTAATTTCCTGTTGTGTGCCAGACATTGTGGAAGGCATAGGCGATGTGATACAGAACGTACAGCGTGGAAAGAAGCTGGACATGAAACACATAGGTACCGAAATAAAAATCAAAATATCTCCTGTGTAGTGCATAGAGTGGGAAATCTGACCAAGTTTCAAGGTAAGAGGAGAATGTCCTAAAGAAGTGGGTTAAGAAAGGACCAGGGGAAGAAAAAATAACCACATAGGAGTTGAGGAGGAGGTTGGTAGTTCCAGAAGAGGAACCATATTGGAGCTTTGCCAGGAAAATGGTTCCGTTGGGGTGATACAAGGTCACAAAAGGAGTCTGGGAAGGCGGAGAGAGCCGGATGGGGTGGGGTTTCCAGCAATGTGGAATGACACTCCGAGGCAATGAAGATGCTTGGGAAGGGTTTCGACAGAGGTGATTGCAGCTGCAGAAGGAAAACAGAAGCTATTTTAGGAATTTTGATTACAATGGCAATTTAGTGCAGGAATAGAGTTCCCCCGCAGCGCGGGCGGGGGGGGCGGGGGGACGTTCTCTTGGAAATAAATCGAGTTGACCGTTAAGAAAGATAAATAACTCCACATGGGAAAGTATGCGGGAGACAGCTGCAGGGGGGCTGTAAATTGGGTCAGAGTGAGAGGCGGGCACAAAGTGCAGCAGACATCTGTCCCTCAGACCGGTGATTGTGTTTCTTGTAAGCTGGAAAGCCCGTCTTGAGGGGCGGGGACATCTGAGCACTCTTCAACTTCTTCTTAAAGGAGCTAGCTTGCTGGGTGAGATCAGGCTGTGTACATACCCCCGTGTAGGTGACCATGCCTTGCTTCTCAGAGGCTTTCTTCTGATGGTGTTAGTTCTAGGAGAGAAAGCCTGTCCTGGGCGTGGCTGCATTGCCTACCTCTTGCACAGTGCCTGACACGGAAGGAAAGAAATGACTACAGCAGACAAAAACTGTAAAAATAAATAAATAAATAAAAAATTTAAAAAAAATCTAAACATCCCCCACACGATTGCAAAGATCTCTTTGGAGACATCGGCACCCATATGGGTGGATGATTATTTTCCTAGAGTAATATATACATGTAATAACTGGGTCATTTGTAATGATCAGAAATGGGGGTGGGGGTCCTCTTCATTTTCAACGAATTCTCGAGGACATTTTTTGCTTTCTCCTATGTAGTCCTCTAAATCAGGCTAAAGTCTAGCTGACTCCTTTTGTTTTAATTCATGCTTTTTTCCCCACTTAAGAACAAATGTGGATTGACCATGGGGTGTTCTCCAAACAGGACATGTATACATACAACCCGCCTCTCCCAGGGAACACTGTGAAAGAGAGGGCCGAAAGGTCATAAAGGCTGGAGGTCAGGGTGGGAAGGGACTGCTGTGACAGTGTCTTCTGGGTATATCGAGGCAATAAACAGAACATCTTGTGTACTGTATGGATGCATCACCTGTCAACTAAAAAGCCTATGGCCTATGGCTTAGGCAGGAAATAGAAGGTGAGATGTGGGAGGAAAAAGAATTCTAGGAGAGAAGGAGGCAGGGGAGAGTTGCTGAAAAGATGTGACAAGACAGACTCATGGTACCTGAGCACAGGTCATCAGCCACATGGCAGAATGTATGCTAGAGTCAATGGCTTATTTGAAGTGATATCTAGTCAGAGAAGAGCCTAGCTATGTGGCCAAGGTATTTGTAAATATATTTTGAGTCTGAGTTTTATTTCTGGGAGCATGGGGCTGGGAGGAAGAACCAGGGCTTAACTTCAACACAAAGCCATTATACTTTTGAACTCACAGCAGCTGTGGCTGCGTGCATAGATTCAGCCAGTCACCATTCCAGGATGAATGGAAGGCACCCCATCCATAACTAGAGAGTTATTGGCTGTTGATGTCCACTGGGGGGAAAGGGAGATTTTCTTCAGAAATGTGGCTTCTTACAAGTTGCCTGTGCTCTGGTGGATGGTCCTATACCTGTGCCCACATGGACAAAACTGATAGGATTCAGTAGGTTATAAAGAGCAGAAAAGGAAGAAGATCTGACGTTTCAAAGGATTATGGTGAGGAGAGTCTGGGATAAGGGGGGGGGGGGGGGGCGGGGGTGGGAATAGATATGATCAATGCGTTGCAAACATGTATAGATAAATGAAATTTCTAAAAAGTTACGAAAGAACAAATAGATACAGGGCTGGGGTGGGAATATTTGTAAAATCCCTGGAAAGAGGAGTCAGTGGCAAACATGTCTAAGAAAGCTCTCAGTTGCACGCAGTGATTACTAATTACATCGGTGGCTATCTGAGGGCTACAGCATGCCCTCATGCATTTAACATCACATTCATTTCTTTTAAAGTGTGAGAGGAAAAGTTTATCAACCATATATTCAGGAGCAGTTGATGGTGAGCCTTAGACCAACAGAAACTGTGGGGCACCTGTGGGACTGGAAGAAGGGAGCCTACCATGGGTGTCACTTTTCTCATGACAGCAAACAAACACCTGACATGACCAACTTGAGTCATGGAGGGTTTGCATGTGGTTCAGAGGATAAAGTCCATCTGTATCCATGGGAAAGACATGGAAACAGAACCAGCCTGTGATGCCAGCGGGAGTGTGAGACAGTATGCTCACATCTGACTGGATCAGGAAATCGAGCAACCAGGACAGAATCAGGCTGTTCCTAACCCTCAAGTTTCATCGCTGTGCCCGACCATCTCTGAGTGAGGCTTTGTGACTGTACAACCTCCTGGAAGAGTGCTATCACCTGGGGACCAAGTAATCAAGTATGTGAGCTTCTAGGGGCTAGTTCCCATTCAAACCATAACTGTAATTTAAAGAACCCTAGTTGTGTACATGTGTGAGATCATACATCTGGCTGAAGAAAAAAAAATGGGTAATAATCCTCTAATAACTTGCACTGAATGATTTCTAACTTGACCAGGTACTCTGCAATGCTCAAGTTCACCCTGCTTTGGGCTAGTTAATAATTAATTTAAAGAGATTATCAAGGAAAAATTCAACAAATTAGCAGACACCTGAGTAAGCTCTAGTGTCGTTTAAAATTGATCTTTCTATTTAATGTAAGGATGCTTCAGTGCAGAAACCTTTTACTCAGTATGACCATGGCCTGATACACTGAGTAGACTATGGAAATTACACCTTTAATGACTAGAAGACTATTGTGTACATACGGGGAAAATATGGAGACCAAAGTTCTATATCTTGGGACTGGAGAGGTGGCTCAGTAGTCAAGAGCACCTGCTGCTCTTCCAGGAGATCTGACCTTGGTTCCCAGGTCACACCTGGGTCTGCTCACTTGTGATTTTGGAATAAATCTAGAGCTTAGTAGGTCTCTTATTTCACTAGGCGCTCAGCTGGTGCCAGAATGAAAACATTTACAAGTCCCAGCTCATGAAATGGCCTGGTGCTCACCCACACCTGACTTTTCCATTCCACCTATTCCCTCGAGTTTAATTGTTTTTCTAATGAGTATCTATGTCTCTACCACCCAGCACAGTGAGAACACGGTCAACAGCCTCACTTCCCTGTGCTCCGTCTTCACATCCTCCTGCTCCTCCAGGGAGACATCTTCCACCTTGAATTTGCTCCTGTTTCATTTTCTTGCTTTAAAAGGATCAATTTTAGCATGCATAGAAAGCCGATGGACTTTTACATAAATTGACAACAAATTGCTTAGACAACAAATACCTAAATTCTTGCTTTGGCAACTGGACCTTAGAAAAAAATACAGTGCAGATCCAATGTTCTCCTGGAACTTCCGTTTGTTGTTGTTGTTTAGTCTTTATTCATCCTGTTATTTTGAATTATTTTCAAAACTTATTTTTATTTTAAATTATGCATATATGCACAGGGTGGTATATGTTGGTGCTCTCAGAGGCCAGAGGCATTGGATTCCCTCCTGGAGCTAGAACATCAGGCAGTTGTGAGCTGCCTGACACGGTGCTGGGTACCAAACTTGGGTCTCCTGTAAGAGCAGTAAATGTTCTTAACCACTGAGCCATCTCTCCAGCCCTTCATTCGTATTACTGTTTATAATGATAATTCACCCATTTTCTCTGCTGTCCAACACTGTATGGTATGGATGTCCCAGTGGTTTGCCCATTCCATGCAAGGCTGAATGACCTTGAGCTTTTAAGTCATCGTGAAACATGCTGTTTCCACACTATTGTACACATCTCCTAGCGCACATCTCTAGGAATGATTACAGCGCTATAAATGAAGGCTCGGGTAGACATTTATCAAAATAATTACATGGATGCCACAGAGGTAGTTCATCAGTTAAGAGCACTTGCTGCTCTTGCAGAAGACCTGGATTTGGTTTCTAGCACCCACATAGGACTCACAAACATCTGTAACTCTACTTCCAAAAGATGTGACACTCCCTTCTGGCTCCGGTGGCCATGGCCCTCATGTGAGACTATTACATCACACAAGCAAAATTTAAAAAAATAATAATAAAATCCCTTTAAAAATATGAACAAGGTCAAAAAACAAAGCCAGTCAGCACCAAGTGTTCAAATGGTGAGGCTGAGATAATAATACTGGAGAGAGGTGAAGCATGAGTATCATTTAAAATAACTTGTCACTGTGTTGAGCACAGACTTACCCTCTAACCCATCTCAATAACTGTAGACTGAATAAATGAATGAACCCAGCCAGTTAGCCAGGCTACTTTGTATCTCTTCTCATGTTTGTATCCAGGTGTAACTTTTCTGGGTCCATGGCTTGTAAGAACCAGCCCATTTTCCTCCCTCTGTCCCACAGCCTGCCATGAAATCAACTTCAATTCCCAAGTGAATGATACAGCTTTCTCTTGCCATGGAGACCAAAATAAGCTAATGGATTTAAAGTGATCCTAACAGTGTCTAGTGCAAAGTGAGAGCTGTATTTGTTTTTATTGTTTCTCCTTGGGAGCTCTTTGAGGAAAGTGTGATTCTCTGGCACAGAAATCAGGTATCCTTGGTTCCTTTGCTAAATATATCTCTATACTCCCGTATCTTCCATTTTGATTTGAAGCCCAAATATTTTCTTAATATGATTTTTACAGATTTATGAGAGAGAGGGAGAGAGAGGGAGGGAGAATGAGAGAGAGAGAGAGAGAGAGAGAGAGAGAGAGAGAGAGAACAATGATGCAGGTATCCTCAGAAGTTGGAAGAAGGTATCGATGGGAGGTTGTGGCAAGCTACCTGATGCGGATGCTGGGAACTGAGCTTGGGTTCTCTGGAAAAACAGCAAGCGGTCTTGACAGCTGAGCCATCACTCCAACCCCTAATAGACATTTTTACTGCAGCTTTTTACCTTATGCCACCTCTAACAGTGAAAGGTCAAGGTAGTGAGTTCTGGATCTAGTCAAGTTCCCCATCCTTCATACGGGTCCCAAGCCCTTTTCTGTTACCATGGGAGCAGGGTAGCAGTGTTGCTGCTTGTGCAAGGCTGTTATAGCACAGAAGAGTTCTGAACTTCACCCATTGAAGAGTCCTTTGTGTTTCCTTTATTGAACATCACACTTCCCCTTAGAGTTCTGGCTTCATTAACTAAGTCTGTTGCCTCTTAAATAGATCTACAGCCTTCCCTTACACTGTCTCCTTGAAAGCTCCCAACTCCTATGGCAATAACACACTCCCATTAGCATGTGTTGGAAACCCTCCCTATGCAACAGTGTTGGGAGGCAGAGCCTGATGAAAAAAAATGACTCAGCTGAAAGAACGGGGTGAAGGGAATCAAGATAACCACTGCAGGAGTGGGTTCCTATGGAGGAATGAGTGGGGACCCCTTTAATTTTCTCTCTCCATTTGCCCTTCTGCCGCCTGAGGTCTACAATATTAGACACAACAAGAAGGCCCCTCCAGATGTCAGTGTCTCTGTCCTGGATTTGGCCTCCAGAATCACAAGCGTTTGTTCATTAGAAGCTGCCCCATGCAGGCTATTCTGCTAGTGACACAAAAGGCACAAGGGTGTAAAAAGATGCTCAGAACAGCCAGCCCTGCAGGCTAATCTTACTCTTCTGCTCCTTGAAGTATCCAGAAATCTCCTCTCCCCATTCACCAAAGATGGGTTCTGCCATGGATTTTACTATTGATTTCTTATCTATCACTTTTAAAATATTGCTCCTTCACTGGTCAGCACCACACACACACACACACACACAAACACTAAACCTTACTGCTTGGGGACCAAAAGCACATGCTACTGCAGACTCAGAAGTTTATAAGACCATGCTCCTTCTGATACACCAAGGACTTAGCACAGTTAGGTATAAAGAAGGAGTTGTCACCACACTGAACACATGGCAGAAGTCAATGGAACTAGGCAACTTCTAAGGCCTGGAAGCTGGCAACTTGGGAAGTCTGGCTGTACTGTCCAGAGTTTTCTTTGAAAGCACTTAGAGAATATTCAGGGGCATCTCACAATAGCATCAAAAAAATCCCCCCCCCAAAAAAATCCAACCCTGGTTTCTCATTCAGAGACTGCACAAACAAGTCTGGGTTAAGTAGGGGACAGAGCAGATAATGAACAAGAAGAGAGGGAACAGAATCTGATACCAGAGGTTGGAGAAGGGTCATGTGCTTGTCCCTGCAGGCTTTAGAACCATCGAATTTCAGAACCGAGGGTATGTGACCTTAGAATGTGTCTAATTCACCTAGCTCACTTTACAGAGAGAAAGACGCCTGTGACTGAGGCAAGAGGCCTCATCTAAGAACCTACAGTAGTAGAAAGTCCTTTCCATGCAGACATGTTTTCTTCCAAGATTATTCATTGTAAGTGGGGGAGAGGAGAGAAAATAACTTCAGTGAAAAATCCTGAAAGGAAGTAAGGAAAGCTTTTGGTTTAAATCAAGAGGTTTACGGGATCACGGGAAAATGGCGGCAACATTGAGGAGTAGAGATCGTGCTGAAAAAATGAACATAATAAAGTTCATCAATGGTGAATGTCGGGCTGGAGAGATGGTTCAGCGGTTAAGAGCACTGACTGCTCTTCCAGAGGTCCTGAGTTCAATTCCCGGCAACCACATGGTGACTTACAACCATCTGGAACAGGATCCGATGCCCTCTTCTGATGTGTGTCTAAAGGCAGCTGCAATGTACTCATATAAGTAAAAATAAATAATTTTTAAAAAAATGGTGAATGTTGTTTCCATGGCCCAGAATCCTTCCTTCCATTCTAGGTTTTCGCTTGCTTTCTAGTTTGTTTGTTTGTTTATATAGGATCCCGCTGTGTAGACGTGGTTAGTGTGGATTCATTATGCAACCGAAGCTGCTCAAACTCTTAGGTAGTCTTCTCCCTCTGCACACACCCAAGTGCTGAGACTGTGGTGTACAATAGCTTTTACCCCTTAGTGAAGGTTTTCACTAATACAAGGAATAATAGACTCTTTTTCTTTCTACTTTTCTCTATTCTCATTATGATCGTGTGTGTGTGTGTATGTGTGTGCAAGTGTCATACCTGTGCAAGTGCAGATGCACATGAGGGAATATGCGTGCATGCTTGTGTGTGTGTACATGAGATTAGCACTGTGTGACTTCCTTTAATCACTCTCTGCCATATGTTTTTTAAGAAAGGATTTCTCACAATACCTGGACCTCTCTAGTTTGGAGATGTTGATTGACCAGCAAGCCCCAGAATCCTTCTGTCTCTACCTCCGAGTGCCAAGATTACAGGCCTTGCCACATCCAGTTTTTTTTTTTTTTTTTTTACCTTGTTGCTGGGGATCATACTCTGGCCTTCATGTTTGTACAACACACACGTGACCTCTGAGCTATCTCCCCAGCCCTTCATATTTCTTTCTTAAAACAAAACAAAACAAAAACACCACCACCAACAACAAAAAAAAAAGCCCGTGAATAGTTTTCCCTTCGACTTAGCTTTAATAGTCCTGGTTGGATTGCAAATGGGGGCGAAAGGAAACCATGAACACTACAGTGTAAGCCAATCATGGTGTCTATATTCTTCCGCCAGTGACTCATCTGTGGGTCTATCCACTAAGTGGAGAGGATCGCAGGCAGGTTGTCATGGCAGCGATGGCTCTTCCTGTTAGAGTGTGTGTGGATTATCACTCTCTCCCCTGCCTCGAGAAGCTGACATATGAGACTCTGTCACCTAAAGCTGTGGCTCCCATCTCAGGTCTAAGAGGAAGCTGTGAAACAGACGGCAAGTTCGGAGCCTCTGAGCTGCTCACGCCTGCTGCGTGGACTTGGGAAGCAACTTCCTGCCGAGTTCCGGTTAGATGAGAAGGCTGGACCTTTAGCTGCGGCTAGAGCAGCTGATCCTTGAACTTTGTTATCTGAAGCCCAAAGCCTTCCTGCCCGATGCCATTGGTCCAAATCATGTTTGCTTGTTTGTTTGTTTGTTTGTTTGAGACAAACTACCTAGCACTGGTTTACCTGAGACTTTTTAAGATGCCATTTGAGTGTGACCTTTCACTCCGCCTGTCCTTACATAGCCGGCAATTCCCACCTGACCTGGCTGTGTGGATGTGTGGCTAATGTCAGTGACTTGCCGTACATTGCGTTTAGGTTGCCTGTAACTACAAGGCCTTGATACTTTCACAAACCCTCAGATAGCGCTTACTGTGGACCCCTCCATCTCCTCTACTAATTGGCTTGGTTTTTGTTTGTTTGTTTGTTTGTTTGTTTTTGTTTTTTGCCACCAATTTTAAGTAAACCACCAAAAATACATTATCTTTACTAAACAAAGATTAGATGATTTTTAAATGTTGTTATTATTCCCCCCTCTCTCTCTTTCTCATGTGCGAGTGTGTGTGTGTGTGTGTGTGTATGTGTGTGTGTGGTGTCCTATGCAACAGTGAATTAATCTCAGGATCATGAGTGAAGGGCTATTTACAAGGACATGAGCAACTTATCAGTGGCTACACTGCTGAAGAAAACATCTCTTTTCCGGGGCAACCATTAATACTGCCGCCAGAAACTCATAGAGGAGTCAAGACTCGTGAGCACCCATCTTGAAATTCTCCCTGGAGGAAAGTCAGAGCTGTGTGTAGCTCTGCGTTTGATGCTTAGTCTAATCAAGCCCAGCCCAACAGCCATAAGTACAATGTCAGGGCCTCTCCACAGGTCTATTCTAGTGGCTTCCTCTACCACAAGGCACTTGACTCACGTCTGCTGCCTTGGGGACCTCTTCTCTCTTCACGGGACAGGAAGGGCCTGGCCACCGTATTCACATTGCTTAACCTCTTAGTCAGATCTAGGGACAAAGGTTTGTGTTGCGAAAGGGCCAGTGAAACTCAGCCTAGGGCCTGGTATGGGCTGGCACTTACTTCACAGGGAAACTGCTTCAGTTTATATAATCAACACTTTCCATCTTCCCTTTACAGAATCATGTGAAGAAAAAAAAAAAAAAAGAGTTCCTGAACTCTGAGGCCAATACTAGGACATGGGGCTATTTGGCGGAGCAACTCTCTAGCCTTGATATGGCAACAGTTGTAAATGTCACTTCCCACCCTAGTCACCATTTCTCTAAAGGACATAGCCCTGCAAACTCATCACCGCTTACTAGACTCGATCTGCAGGGACCAGTGCAATGTCAAAATATATTACCCCTTGCTCAAACTTCTAAAAATTCCAACTCTGTAGCACCAGACCATTGAACTAAGTGTGGCTGGATCCTACTGAGTGCACAGTGCCGGTAGTATGGCAACACCTGGATGTATGCACATGGGTCCACTGCCTTCATCAGTCACATCCCCAAACTGCCAACATTTGCATTGTCTTTGAAGGCCATGAGTCTCTCCTTCCTCCTGCTTGGTCTCTCTGAAGGTTGCCTCCACCCATAACTTCCCTGTTTAGCCCGGCATATAGAGAAGGCAGCAAGAAGATGCTTGTATTGTGGCAATCCAGTTGCTCCAGAGAAAGAGAGCCAAGAGGATTGGAGGCAGGAGGGGATCAGGAGTAATTGATTGGGTTTCTTCTTTTAAGATTCATGTTTTTATTTTAGTTTTTATTTGTGTGTATATCTGTGTATGTTTCTGCACATGTCTGAGTGCCCACAGAGACAAGAAGAGGCACTTGATCCCTTAGAGCTGGAGGTACAGGTGCTTGTAAGTTACGTGATGAAGATGCTGGGAGCTGAACTCTGAGAGAGCAGAGTCCTCTGAGAGAGCAGGAAGCATTCTTCACTTCTGAACTATATCTCCAACTCCAGGAGTTCCTGTAACTAACAGTGCTATGGAGGCTGAGGAGCGTGGTGACCCGTGTGGGTCAGAACTGCAAACCCAGAACAGCTGATAAGTTCTAGTCCAAATCGTACTCCAAGAAGCAAGAAGGTCTAACACAGGTAAGGTCTAGCCTATCTATGTCTTCCTCCATAGACATGAGCATTCATGTTCAAGCTCAAAAATAGGCAGAGAGAGGACATTCCCTACCTCTGCCATTTTGTACAACATAGGCATCCAATGAGTTGGGTGAGGTCCACCCGTGCCGGGGAGAGCGATATACACATCACTCTATCTGCCTGTTCACAGTAGCACACACCAAAAGGCACTGATGCAGATACAGCCATCACTAATGCTTTTCTAAATACCTAAGCACCCTGTAGCCTGATCAAGTCAGCACATACAACCAACCATGACAACACTCTTCTCGCTTTGCTGTACCCATCTCAGGTATCTTCACGACATTTTTCTCCTGCTGGCAGAAAGTGAACTCGGCAAAGTAGCCAAGGAGGTCCAGGAATGACATCTGTCTCCATATACTGGCCTCCAGCCTGCCCTTCTTCTTCTGAAGTTGTCACCTACATCCACTCTGTGCTCCTCAGAACCTTCCTCCTGTTCTCAGCTCGGCATGGGCTTCCTGGCATCAGGGTTAGGGTCTCCTGGCTTCCCCTTGACTGTAGCTACTCAATGTGTCTTGCCAAATAGAAAAACCTGAGGTCTTCACTTAGGCAGCACGTGGCTATCTCCATAGCGACGTTCTGAGAAAGGTTTTTTGCTGTTGTTATTTTATCCGTTCGTGATTCTGAGTCTGTGCAGTTGGGCTTTCTCCTCAGCTTTTCTTCCTGTTCTATTTTTGTAAAAGCTTTTTTCTTTGATGTATAATAATGGGCTTATCATGACATTTCCATGCCTGTACACAATGTATGTCATCATAGTCATCCATCACTCCCATTTCTTGTCCCCCTCCCACTCCTGATCCCCTCCCTTCTTCTCAACTAGGCTCCCTCTATTTTTTCTTGTTCCCCTGCTGTGTGTGTTACCCGGTGAGTTTAATTTAGGGTTCTTACAGAAGCAGTTTTGCAGAGGTGAGAGGAGCAGGAGCCACTTACCGGTGGTCAGTCACACAACTAAAGAAAATGTCTCTTCCCTCCCTCAGCTACCATTAACTGCCTGTGGAGTCTCAAGAAGGTCTGGGTCTCATGAGCTGATCCTATAAATTCTCACAGAGGAATGGAGAGCCCAGGGGAAGTCTTAAGTCCTTCTTGTTCGTAGCAGGAGAGCTGGGCTGAGCCCACCCACACACCCATGTGGTTCTTGGCTACAACTGCTTGGAAATGAAGAAAGAATAGGGTTCTGGGGTAACATCTCCCTTTGAAGTCTTAATACCTCTCTCTGGGCCTCAGTTTCCCCATTTGCAAAACAAGGGGCCAATATCTGTTCTGTGAGGGTGATTTGAGGGCCTTGGTAAGTGCACAAAGACATGCACATTATAGACACTCAGAAGTTGCTGACTCATCATCACCCAGCCCCGAATTTTACAACCCAATCCTGGCTGACTCAGTCAGGAGAGCAGCTGACCAGGGCTGAGCACATGCCTCTGGAGAATTGGAAAAAGCCAGGTGTGTCATCCATTTTTTTCAAACAAGAGCCCCGAGGCTCTGGGTGCCTCTTGCCTTCCTTTCTCCAAATCACTCCCCTAATTGGCTTGTACTGCTGCCACCAGCCTGGGGCAATCATTGCCGCTCACTGCCACCAGCTCCAACTCTCCCCTGCTGCTCTCCGAAGAATGTGTTAGCACTTGGTGCTCAGAAGTGTTGTGCAAGCCCATTCTGGCACAGACTGGGTGACAAAGCAGCATGGATATATATGGGGATCAGAGCACCTGCGTGGCAAAGAGCTATTATTCAAAAAGAATTCTCCTTTCTCTGTTCCTCTTAATTTTCTCTGTTTGCAGGACTCCATTCATGATTGAGTAGTAACTACCCGCTCAGACCAATCTTCTCCCCAGGCTCCTTATAGATAACCATTAAGCCCTCAGTGCTTAGAAGCAAATCTGGCCTATTTCAGGAACTCAGTTAACTATACTTAATACATAAATGGCCCCCCTTTATTTTTTTTTTACCAATTCCAAGTCTGTATCTGACCAAGCTTTCTCTGCCCCGTCTCTTTTATTCAGTTCATTCTGCACAAGGGTACTTTGATGTATGCCTCTTTCCTATTTTTCAACCCTAGGCAAACTGGGAGCTTCTATCCAGGTATTTCTGCAACAAATATATATATACCTATACATACATATACACATGTATACATACATATGTATACATATGAATATATATATATATCAGATATATATCAGATAATAATTACTTTAGGCTTTCTAAGTGAAGGGGCAAAACCAAAGACATCATCACGTGCTGAGATGACCCAGTTGTCTGCTGCCTTGCCTGATGGCCTGAGATTGGTCACAGGACCCACATGGTTAGTAGACAAGAAGAATGACTCCTGAAAGCTCTCCTCTGACTTCACACGTGTACTGTGACCTGTACACCCCCCCCCCGGCATTCATACCCCACCATAGGTTTGCACAAACACAATAAACAAATAAATATTTAATTTTGCTAAAAAGAATATGCATAATTTTTAGCTGAACATGGTAGTATTTGGCTTGTCATCCTGGCATGCAGGAGATGGAGGCAGAGGGATCTGAAATTTGAAGTCAGCCTGGGATATGCATCTTAGGCAAAAAGGTTTTGATGTAGTATTTTTGTTTTTATTTGTAAGGGTTCTGTTTGGTTAACAAATAGGCACTCCCTATCTCTCATTCTTTAATAATTCAGTTGGTACTGTCTTTTCCATGTTCAGCATATGAAAATGTTTAACTTTGGGCCAATGAGATGGCTTCGCCACTTAAGGATCTTGCTGACAAAGCCTGATAATCTGCGTTCGATCCTCAAGTTCCACATAGCGGAAGAGGAGCATGACCTCCCTAAAGGCGTCTTCTGATCTCTACAAGTACACTGTGGCACACACAGAAAAATAGTAAAAATAAATAAGTCATATGAATGCAAAATAAAAATGTAATGCTTAGGTTTCTTTCATAATCAGTCACCCACCATCTGAAGTGCTTGTCAACGTCCATTCCGAATCTGCTGCTCTCTGACTGATTCTTTCTCAGGATGTCAAGTGTGTCGTGATTCTTTCTTATTTTACTCAGTGCTGGTCAAAGCAACTGTCTGCCTGGGAGTCGTTGGCACTGTCAGCAAGTCTCTGCCTGGAAGTCTTAGCAGTGGTTCCTTCAACAGGACTTCTGTTTGTTTCTAGACTGTAACACTCCCCATGCTGGGTCACATTTCCAAACAGATTGTCAGCCAGGTTTTTGTAACTCACGCTGAGGTGAATGTGGCTACAGGCCCATGTAAACCCAGCCTCTGCTTATAATTCCTGACTTGCCCTGGCCATCAGAGCTACTGTTGAAACAGGAAAGGTTTTATCTCCTTGCATGAGGAAAGGGAATTAAGAAATGCCTGACGTAAACTATCGCTGAGGAATATCCACTGAGATTTGAGGCAGTTTCTGGAAGGGTCTCTGCTCTGGCCCCTACATCCTTCACGTGTTATCTCCTGCTTGCTAGCTGTGGTGCCTTGTTTGTAGCTGTACGAGAGAAACTGACCAAGCTTCCCTGTAACTTGGTGGTAGAGGGGTGTGCCTGGAGGAGCCTCCGTCTTAAGCGCTCACTAATGTCTGGAAGGATAATTTCTTGGATACTGTGTGGAAGCATCACCTGTCAATAAAAAGCGGATGACCTATTTTATTGCCATTTTTAAAATAAAGGGCGAAATAATCAACACTTTAGGTTTACTAAGTCAAGAGGTAAAGCCAAAGTTATCAGGCAGTGTCTTTGCAAAAGACAGGAAGTAGAAACTGGGAGTTCCGGTAGATTGGAACTCTGGGAGATTTACCACCTGCACTCTGAGGAAGCCGGCTGTATGAAGCTGAGAGGGAACCAGCCATGTGGCCGACATAGAATAATTTCAACAGGTTAAATAAGTTACAAGTTAGTTGGGAAACAAGCCTAGCATAAGCATTGTTAATGAACAATAAGCTATTGGGAATTGGGGTACGACTGGAAAACCTGCAATTGCGTAAGTCTCTCAATCCACACTTCCTCCTGTGTTTGTTTTACCTGTTATTCTCCTGTTAGTACAATGGGGACAGTTTTTAAAGATTTAAATGTGTGCGTGTGCGTGTGCATGTGTGTGTGTGCGTGTGTTTATTAACTCTTAGGGCTAGAGAGATGGCTCAGTGACTAAGAGCTTGTGTTGCTCTTGCAGAGGATCAGGGTTTGACTCCCGGAATCCACATGGCTCATAGCTGTAACTGCAGTTCTAGGGTTCTAGCACCATCATCTGTCCTCTGTGGGTATTGCATGCATGTGGCATACACTCAGACACATATACACAGACATAAACTTTAAAAATCAAAATAAACCTTTAAAACGTTTTATTCAGTATTTTTCAATATGTTAAGGGCGAAACGTTTAGGTTTGTCTAGTTCACTACATCATCTCTGGCATGCATGTACATTTGGTTGTTGTGAGATAGGATGTCATGTAGCCCAGGGTGACCTTAACCAACTCGGATAACTCAGACTGCTGTGAACCATCTGCTCAGCCTTCTGAGTGTTGAGATTATAGGCATGTGCCCAACTCATGCTTTAAAATATCTAATTTTCCCAGAATATGAATTCAAAGGTGACCTTGACTGTGTTTCTCATTGGTGCACATCCTCTGGAATGTACTTGCTTGCATATCCTCTTCTGCATTGAATCAAGGATGCCCAGAGTGGCCAATAAGATACAGTGAAGAGATGGTTTGTCATAGACTAAGGCACAAAAGAACCTGTTTATCCGTTTGTTCTTCTACGAAAACGACCAACTGCTATGCCATAGAGACACTCACTTACACGGAGATGTACCATTTGAAGAAGAGATGTCCACCCATCACAAGAAGAGTCTCCGTGCCAGTTAAATAATGCTGTGCCGCAATGTTCGTGAACTCCAAAAGACCACCAACGAGCTGAATTTGATGCAATCACACCAGGGTCTTTAGTCACAAGCCTGAGCTTGGGCCTAACTCACTACCGACCCACAGGAGTGTTCCGGTGGAAAAAAAAAGCCTCGAACAGGTGAGGAATGAGTGTTTCTAGCCTAGCAAGCATCTAATTGGAGGGCTACTGTGGCCTTTAGCGTAATTGGCTGGTGCTGTGAGCCAAACCATAAACTTAACATCTGCTTTCCTCCTAATTGGTGGTTGTTAGGCAGGGGCGGGCTTATAACCTGGAGGTGCGGATTTGTTGGGGATTAAACTGGAAACTGGTGCTAGACACCGAATTTGTTAGGGGAGAATAAACAGAAGATGCAGGTCTTGTTAGGGGTAGCCTGGCAACTGGAGCTAGGCTCCAATTTTGTTGGGGGTAACCTGGACACTGGAGTTAGGTACCCGCCTGTTAGTTTACTTAGGGCAAGTTTTTCTAAGATGGAATGTGAACCCAAAGAATTTGGTCCTTCAACAGCAAGTGACATAGCCTTGGCCAGTATGTGCATGCTGCCTTTTGAGAGACTTGGGCCAGACCCACTCAGCTAAGGAGCTCCTGAATTCCTGATCCTCAGATGCCAAATGACATCAAATGCCAGATGACATCATAAATTGTTGCTATTTAAAATGGCTAAAGGGGCCGGGCGGTGGTGGCGCACGCCTTTAATCCCAGCACTTGGGAGGCAGAGGCAGGCGGATTTCTGAGTTCGAGGCCAGCCTGGTCTACAGAGTGACTTCCAGGACAGCCAGGGCTACACAGAGAAACCCTGTCTCAAAAAACCAAAAAAATAAATAAATAAATAAATAAATAAATAAATAAATAAATAAATAAAATGGCTAAAGGGTCAGCAGGATAGCTCAGTGGGTAGGGCACTTCCCTCACACTCCTATCAACCCGAGTATGAGCTCTGGGACCCACGAAAAGGCAGAATATGAGAAATGACTCCAGAGCTCTGCCCTTTGGCCTTCCACATGCACTGCAGGAGCCTGCACACAATCAAAATTTAATTAATTAATTAATTAATTAAAAATAAATAAGGCTACTGTGTTGGGAGAGTACCTAGCAACTCACAAATTCGAGGTCTTTCTGCTCTAATGCAATCCTGAACATTTTAGATACACTTCTGACAAGAGGACCAGAAAGTCGTCATTAAATCCCATGTCTACAATGCACATGGATCCTTACACCAACACACCACTCACATTGTCTCATAGGACTTCAGAATTGCAAAGCTTGGATACACACTTAGGGGGTATGGGATGGGTGCCTCCAGCTGCTGCTGGGGGTGGCAGTAGTGAAGGTCTGCAGAATCCCCAAAGGCCTGTAGTTAATAGGGAACAGGTAACCGTGGGGTCCCCTCGGGGACCCTTACTCCAATTCCTTGCTCACATTACCCCTTGCTGGGTTTTTAAGTGTTAAGATTTGGTCTATTGCCATGTATTGTAATGCTAAATTCTATAGCCAAAGGTCTAGACCTACAAATGACTTCTCAAGGTTACAAGCTTTTGTTATGCAAACCTTGTTCCTTGATTTAAAGCTATTGGTTAAATAAAATTGGCTTCAGCCAATTGCTGGAGAGATTAGAGGTAGGTGGGTTTGGAGTGACCTCATTGGTCAGAGGAGAACCACCAGGAGAACTAGAAGGTACAGGAGGTAGAAGGAGAAAGCCCCATGGGTTAGGAGTCCTGAGGGCTGGCCAATTGGAGTTAAGAGCAACCCAGATGAAACATAAGTAATAGTTCGGGGTTATCAATAGGAAAGTAGATTCTAATAACTAAGGGTAGGTATCTGCCCAGCTCTTGTGCTAGCTTATTGTAAATATAAAGGCTAATGTTTGTCTTTTATCTGGGAACTAAAGGGTCAAAGGTGGGGTAAAAACCCCAGGTCAAGATTCAAATTTTTCTACATCTAAGCCCTGTCCACTCTTTGCACAGCTCAAATCTCACCTTTGCTGCTCTCTGATTGTACCAAAAAAGGAAATTGGTCCCTCCTCCCTGTGAGTCCTCCTCATTCCTGCAGCGACTCAGTCAGCCCAGGGCATGCTGCACCATCGGCAACAACAGATGAAAAGCATCTAGTCATCCATGGAGTCCAGGCCCTGGTACCTCTTTGTGTATCACGTATGATGGCTGACTAGGAAATGGCATGCCTCCTAAGAAAGGATCATATATAGGAAATAGTCTTAGATAAGGTGGCTTCTGAGGCTTGCCTTCCTCATTGGTGAACAGGGGACACACCCATGGTAGTTACTACCATGGAAGGTTATACTGTGTATCCTTGACAAAGCTACTATAGGGAGGAACCCTCTCCCCTAGTCTGTGCCACCCCAAAGAAGCGGCACATTTTTGTAATTCATCCACCCAGAAGCATCTCTTGTTAGAAACACAGAGATGTGCAAGAAGAGCCCTGAACCCTATACAGAGGACAGGAGTAGGACCTTGCCACCCACAACCTAACCTGAGATACATAGCCATGTATATGTTCTGCAGTTAGAAACCCACACAGGAGGCTGGCCCTAGATCCAATCGTATGGCAAAGGCTGTTTGCTACCTTCCCTGGGTACTGACTGACCCTGGCAGTGACCTGGGCTTAGGCACATGTCCAGCCAGGATCGGTGTGGGTAGCACACTTCTCTTTCCCCTAGTCCGATCATACGTTTTGTGAATGGGCTTCATGTTCACTGTTTCCTGGTTAAACCAGTTTCGTTGTTGATATTTAATATGCTCATTTTTTTAAAAAATTAAACAGAAACCCTAGAGAGGACTTCCATTTATACAAACAAAAGAGAAAGACAAATAAACACCAGCACTGAGTGGCTGATGATGTGGTCCTTCGCTCAATGTTCAGTCTGTGACTTACTGATTTCTGGCTTCCTTCTACACACTTCCTACACACCCTTAGCAGTCTGTAGCCAAGAGAAGGTCTTTATGTGTCCTTAGGCTGCGAGGCTTCGTCTGCAATCATCTATGTGTATATAAACCTGAAAACTCTTTGTTCTGTAACTGAGTTCCTTCCTTCCTCTCTTCTTCCTCCTTCCCTCCTTCATCCCACTTTCTCCTCCTTCCCTTCCTACCTCCCTTCTTCCCTCTCTCCCTCTCTCATTCCCTCCCTTCTTCATCGTGCTAAGGATCACACTAAGCACACATGCCTGCGAGGCTATCAAACAGCCATGTAGCAGCCCTGTGCCTAAATTACTAAACCTCTAATCTGAAGAGAGAGAGAAGACAGAGAAAGAATCAGAGAGTCAGGGATTCTTTAAAGCTGTGTCAAATTCTGTGTATCACTTCACAGAAGAAAATAATCATATCACAAAAACCGGAGTTAGCATCATGAACATCTGTCCAGAGACAGGTGGGAAATTCAGCCTCGTTCACACACCTCTGCAAGATGGTCCAGAGTTTGAAATAGCTGCAACCTCATGATTTCATACAAGGCCTAGTAACCACAGATCAGAGTCTTCGTGTTTCCTCTGCAGCCCTGGATGCGTAGTGTTCAAGTACCAGCTATTCCTCAAGTGCCTGGGGACAGTCTGCTTCTGCTTCCCATCCTCCACACATCTTTTTTGGCGCTATTTTCCCACAAGACTCCTGTGAAGGAAAGTTTCTGAGAACCTTGCCTTTCCCTGAGCCCTGGGAAGGATGGTGGAACTGATTAGAATGTCAATGATGTAGAGGGGTTAGGATGTTGCAAGCTTAGAGCCAAATTGCCCTGGGGCATCTTTAGGATGCTAAATAGCCATTCATTGCCCTTCCGTGCGCCATTAGGTAAATTCCATGGAACTTGCAAACTCTTAGTTTCCAGCCAACCAATGGGCTATGAAATACTGTCAGCATCTGAGCCTCAAGTAAAGTTGTTCCTGCTTTGCTTTGATCCACTTACCTGATGCCTCCACCAATGCATTTGATAAGTACCTGGATTTATAATAAATTTCTTCTGTTTCCATAAAAACTTTATCAAATCTTAGCACATTGGAACACAGAATGCCGGTTAACCTAAATCTGTGTCACTAGGCCACGGAGACTCATATTTGGCTTCGGAATAACCTAATTGTTACCTGCTTTGAGGTGAGAGCTGTGGTTTTGCACCAACATCTCATTTTCTTCTGTAATTGTATTATGCAGACACAGTGCTTCTTACAGCCCTCACAGAGGATCCAGGGGCTCTTCATAAAATACAGATGCTGAGCACTGTGGACCCAGGAGCCAATGTGCTGGAGCCTTCCTGGCTTGAGGAGTTGCTTGTCCCGAAGGCATCCATATCTTTGCTGTCCTCACAACATATTACTATAGAACTATTCAAACCTGCAGCAACACTGAAGAAGCATAGAGCATACTTCTTAATTTCCACTCTAGGCACCTCTGCTGTGCTCAATTTAGTACACGCCTAAGCATCTGCTCATTTCCATGGGTGACATTTAGATTAATTTCAGTGTTGCTCAGTTCTGTTTCCTGTTGCTATGATAAAAAGCAATTTAAGAGCCAGACAGTGGTGGTACGCCCCTAAGTCTGAGGACTTAGGAGGCAGAAGCAGGCAGACCTCTGAATTCAAGTCTAGCCTGGTCTACAGAATGAGTTCTAGGATAGCCAGGACACAAAGAAACACAGTCTCACCCCCTGCTACCCCATCCCGACAAAAAGCAACTTAAGAGAAAGAGGATGTGTGTGGCTCACAGTTCTAGGTTAGGGCCATCACTCCTGGGCAGTCAAGGCAGCAGGAACTTGACACAGTTAGTCATATCATATCCACAGTCAAGAGCAGAGAGACAAGAATGAATGCATGTATGCTGGGCTCAGTTCATTTTCTCTTGTTTATTCTGTCCATGGCTGAGACCGTGAGGTGGTGCCACCCACAATCAGGATAGGTTTTCTTACCTCAACTAATACAATCACTCCGAGCCTTGCCCATAAGCTAGCCTAACCTGATGATCCTTACCTGAGACTCGCTTTCCAGGTGACTCTATTGCATCAAGTAAACTAACCATCACTTACCTCAAACTCTGAAGCACACGTTCCATTATCTACCATTTAGTTTGTATTCACCTTTTTTTCATATGTGTTCGTGTGTGTGTGTGTGTGTGTGTGTGTGTGTGATGTACAGTGTCCAAGAAGGCGAGAATAGAGTATTATAACTCCTGGAACTGCAGTTGCAGACAGCTATCAGATACCCAATCTGGGTTCTAAGAACCAAACTCGGGTCCTGCAGGGGAAGAGCAGACTCTCTTAACTGCTGAGCCATCTCTCCAGCGCACATAGATTTTCTCTACACATACCACTTATTGGAGTTAAATCAAGATTAGATAAGCAATTTAAAGAGACCTATAGAAGCAGTCATTAAAGGTCTCCCAACCAAAAAAAAAAAAAAAATCTCAGGGCCACATGGTTTTAGTGCAGAATTCTACCAGACTTTCAAAGAAGAGTTGATGTCAATACTCCTCAAATTATTCTACAAAATAGAAATGGGACGCTGCCCGATTTGTTTTATGAGGCCATAATTACCCTGATACTCGAACCACATAAAGACTCAACAAGGAAAGAAAACTACAGACCAATTTCCCTAGATTTATATAGAACATAGATGCAAAAATTCTCAATAAAATACTTGCAAGTGAATCTAAAAACACATCAAAAAGATAATCCACTGTGATCAAGTAGGCTTCATCTCAGAGATGCAGAGATGGTTCAACATGTGAAAATCAGTAAATGTAATGCACCATATTAACAAACTAAAAGACAGAACCACATGATAGGTGCAGAAAAGATCTTTGACAAAATCCAACACTCCTTCATGATAAAAGGCCTGGAGTGATTAGGGATACAAGGGTTATACATCAGCTTAATAAAGGCAGTTTACAGCAAGACCACAGCCAACATCAGCTTAAATGGAAAGAAACCCAAAGCAATGCCACTAAAATTCAGGAACAAATCAAGGTTGTACACTCTCTATACTTTGTCAATATAGTACTTGGAGTCTTAGCTAGAGCAATAAAACAAAGAAGACTGATGGGATACAAATTGGAAGAGAAGAAGTAAAAGAACATTTATTTGCAGATGATACAAGAGTGACCCTAAAAACTGCTGAAGACAACACCTACACAATCCATTGAACATGAAGAAATCGAACTGGTGCCTACATAGTCTTCACTCCTATCCGTAGAGTCCTTGGTACAGGAAGGTACACTGCATACTACCAAAGGAGACGGGTAAACCCCAACCCAGCCACAAATCCTTTGATCTACAATGATACCCTGCCTGCAAAATACACTAGGGCAATGACGTCACAAATGTTATGGGAGTAACCAACTAATATCTGATTTGATTTAAGGCCCTATCCATGAGATAAAACCCATACCTGTCATTGCTTGGGTGACTGCTTGGGTGCCTGAGACTAGCTAGTCCAGGGACCTAGGGTAGAACCAAATATTACTATTTTTAAACAAAAACTTAACAATAAATGGCTCCTAATGACACACTCATAGATCAGTGCCTTGTCAGCCATTGTCAGAGAAGCTTCCTCCCTTAGCAGATGGGAACACAGAGACCCACAGGCAGACATCTGCAAAAAAAAAAAATTAGAGACCTTAAAACACTCAGCCCTACATGGGATATCTTCATCAAATCCCTTCCTTTGGGGCTCAGGGAACCCTGGGTAAAGGAGGCAAAAAGAGTCTAAGAGCCGGAAGGGATGGAGGACACCAAGAAAACAAAAGGCCCTCTAAATCAATATGACTGACACAGGTATGAACTCAGACTGAGGTGGTATACATGGACATGCACAGGTCTGTACAAGGTGGGACCCTAGAGCTGAGAGGAGAAGTAGACACAGCCCCCAGGCCTAACCCAGAAGCAATTCCAATTGATAGCCACTTTCAGATGGAAATTTAGTTTCCTCCTAGACAGTCTCACTGGGGAAACAAACTACTCTTAAGGGTAGATTATGTGCCCAGAACTAGATGCCCAACACAAAATGAACTCAACAGCATCTTTGGAGGTTCCCTGTCTTACAGTGTTGTGTCAAGGATTTTCCTTTAGTATTTATTTTATTTTACTTATGCAGTTTTCTTCTCTCTCTTTACCCTAAAGTTCCTTTGCACATATATTATGGTTTCCATTTTAGTGTTTATATGGAAATCCTCAGTGTGTGAACAGATGGATCTGTTTCTTGTGCCTTCTTTTGGGCTTTTTTCTTTCTGCCTTTTTGGTTTGTCCTATTCAGATGTATTAGTTTTTGTTTTGTCTTATTATAATCTATTTAATTTTATCATTATGCCTTAGAAGCTTATTTTCTAATGAGAGACAGAAAGGAAATGGCTCCAAATGGGAGGGGAGGAACTAGGAAGACTAGAGGGAGTGGAAATTGTTATTAGGATATATTATGTGAGAAAAGGAAAGAAAGAAGATGGTCTCAAAACACTGTATAAGATATAGCAGCAGGTTTTCAAAGAAACCAAACATAGGGACAAAAAGTCACCTAAATTATATGTGTCTTTGTATGATATATATGTGTGTGTGTGTGTGTGTCTGTGTGTGTGTCTGTGTCTGTGTGTCTGTGTCTGTGTGTCTGTGTGTGTGTGTCTATGTGTCTGTGTGTGTGTGTCTGTGTGTGTGTGTGTGTGTGTGTGTGTGTGTGTATGAGTTTTTCACATAAAAGCTGAATGGGATGTGATGGAGCGTCTACCTTCTACTTTGGAACGGCTGAGTAGTTATAATCACATTTCTGGTTATACAGACCAACGGACCACACCCATCCCTGGGACTGATTTACAGAGATTGAGATAAAATATTCCAAATACAAAGCAGAACAATGCTTCAGGGCCAAGCTCTAGAAGAGGGATTGGCAGGAATCCTGACTGTGTTCAGCCCTTTGGTTTTGTGCCTCAGAGGACAACACCTTGAATTAAAATCATTAAATTGGGGCTGGCTTAAAGTTGCTTGCCACCAAAGGCAGTAAACTACCTAATTTCAATTCCCTAGACCCACATGGTGGAAGGAGAGAATCTATTCCTTCAAGTTGTCTGTCCTGTGATTTTTCACAAGTGTAGTACTAATATTTTAATAAATCCCAGCACAGGGTTACTTCCTGCCTCAAAGGTTTATATTTCTGAATGAAAGTCACACACAGCCTTTATATTTTAATCTGTCTTAAACAGCACAATAGCTGGTCACCTGCCTAGCCTCCATGCTGATAGAATCTACCTCCTGCCAATAATTCCAAGTTGTTATTTACTAATATCTATGTTCCATCTTGACCACTCCTGACCCAACTGAGCAGCCTTCTTGACCACTCTTTCCTGGCCCCTTTACATGGTAGCCCTACCTCTCTGTCCTACACTCTTCTCAGGCATCAAGTCTCTCTTCCTTCTTTCCTCCTCAAAGTCCCAAGCCCACAAAATCTAAACCCTGCCTTTTTCTCCCCAGCGATTAGCTGCTCGGACCTTTATTTATCAATCAGAATTAACTGTGGGCAGGTTCCCAGAAGCTACATGCAAACCTTCTCATGCAAACAGTTTTGGGGGAAAACATAACTAGCATTAGAATTCAAGCAGCTACACTTTCCCCTTTCTGTCCAATTATACATTGAACACAATTATAACAAGTATGTAAATTGTAAGGTATAATATATACTTATAACATCCAGTCCATCATATTTGGCACTTTAAAGTATTCTATCATCTATCCTAACTTAAAGAGTTTACAAATCTGTACCTCAGTTATGTTTGCTTTTAACTTGAATTACCATCAGAAAAGCATCCTTTCAAATCTAGAACATCTTTAATGCCAAACAACTTAAGTTTAGTTCTGAGACTATAACTAGTCTTCAACCCCATCAGAGATCTGAGAAGAAATTTAAAATTAGCGGAATATGTAGGAAGCACATAGACATAGTTTGTATAACTGAATTGTTAAACATTGATTACTCTTAGCTCTTTACTATTTGAAGAATCTTGAAAACACTTGAGCGTGATTAAATCAGAATCTAATATGACCATGAGTTTCCTAGCTGACCCTTAACTTTCATTACTTAATCATCCTAAACAGTTTGTAATATTAGCTTTTCTTTTCTTTTCTTTTTTTTTTTTTTTTTGGTTTTTCGAGACAGGGTTTCTCTGTGTAGCTCTGGCTGTCCTGGAACTCACTCTGTAGACCAGGCTAGCCTTGAACTCTCGAACTCAGAAATCTGCCTGCCTCTGCCTCCCAAGTGCTGGGATTAAAGGCGTGCACCACCACTGCCCGGCTAATACTAGCTATTAGAAGGACTGGGTCTAAGCCTTGTATTCTTAAATGAGAGTAACAAAATTAACTTTAAATTTTTTATCACTATACAAAGATTTATATCAATAAAAACCTTAAACCTGTATCAATATATAAATTCTGTACCAAGGTAACAAAGTATAACTTCAATTCTGCATCAAAATATAAAGATTTCTACCAATGTAATTATGACTATAAAATGTTTTAAGAGTAAATTTAGAACTCCATGCCATATATCTAATTTCCTATAACATTATTCTATCCCTCTTTTCTTACCAGCCCTTTTCCTTTTACCTAAAGAAGAAAGGATGGAGAAAAGGAAAGAAAAGACAGAAATCCCCAAGTCTAACCTCTCTGTTTAGTTTCCTCCCTGTCCAAAATTACGGCCATTTCCAAATTATCCCTTAATATGTTAAAATATCTACAATTTAAAAAAATAATAATAACCAGACACCCAAACCCAAGGAATCAGGATGATGACTCTGCACAAATTCTTCCTGCTGAATTGGGGCAAAGAATTTTTTTACGGGGTTGGGGACGGGTAGGAAAATTAGACAACTTGGTTAGACTTAAGAAAGCTAGCTTTGGCATTTGTTATCCAGTCCCTGTATGCTCAGAATGCTCAGGGTTTAACTGAAATCCTTACTAGAGCTGTCTGAAAGGCTGGATGAGCCAGTGTCATTGGGAATCAACAGCTATCCCTGAAGCTGTTCTGGGAGCAAGTCTCTGGAAACAGTGAGACAGGATCAGGCAGGGAGCTAGAACACTAGGTCATTTCAGCATCCCTGAGGATGAATCTTGTCAGAGCTGCATCTTGGTGTTTGATTCTGCAATATATGACTCTTACAACTAAATGTTTGGTTCTATAAAGATATTTGTATGGATTGTTGCAAGGTGCACAGATCAGTTAAGGATGAATTTTTGTTCCTTGTTTGAGCAGGTGAGAGGCAACTTTCTTTTTTATGAGTTAGTTTGATCAATAACCAATTATAATAAGTCTTCATTTATGCCACGTGAAGGATGCTCTGTGCCAGGTGCACTAAACAAACAAACACGAGTGCAATTTGAAAATTTGTGAGTATACCTGTGTTTGTAAAAGCATGGTATATTTTTGCCAGAGGGTGGTGGCATACTCCTTTAATGCTGGCACTCTGGAAGCAGAGGGAGGCAGACCCCTGTAAGTTTGAGGCCAGCCTGGTCTACAGAGTGAGTTCCAGCACAGCCAGGGCTATACAGAGAAACCCTGTCTCAAAAAACCAAAGAAAAAAAAAAAAGAAAGAAAGAAAGAAAGAAAGAAAGAAGAGAAAAAAAGAAAAAAGAAAAGAAAAAAGTATGACATATGGAAATGCAATGCTCTGTGCACAATAAACAAACCTGTGCACCTGCCTACTGAGAAGCTAGAGCAGGGCATTGTTAACCTCTATCACTCTTTGTCTTTTCCTTTGAGGATGGATCTCATTCTGAACTAAAGCTCAAGTTTTCTCGTCTGGGCTGGAGGCCAACTAACTCCAGCAATCCTCCTTCCTCCGCCTCCACCCCAGAGTTGGGGTTACACGTTTTCACAGTAAGTCAGCTTGCTATCTGGGTTCTGGGATTTGAACTCCCATCTTCATGATTTTACAGAAAGTACACTTAACCACTGAGCTACTACTGCTCTGGACCCCTTCCTACCTGAGTTTTTCAAAACAAGAACTCAATACACAACCCAGGCTTACCTTGGAATTTACTAGAAAGCCCAGCTAGCTTCTATTTCAGGAGCCTTCTTTGTCAGCCTCTTAAGTGATAGGAGTACAGGCATGGGTCACCATACCCAGCTGGGCGTAGCCAAGCTTCGTGACTGTGAAGCAAGATACTGTTCTTTCTCACGCTGTTTCCTCTTCCAAAACTAAGATAAGAAGACAAGAATAAACACATGTCAGATCTGAATGATTTTGCTAATCACCTCACCCCACTGTGCCTGGATCATTAGATGCTAAAACAATCTTTTCTTCCCGTGTTATGTTCATGCATATATGTCTGCGTGCAATACGGTGATCCTAAACGGTAAGATGAATCTGAGGCGATGGCTCAGTAGGTAATAGCACTTGCTGAGCAAGCAGGGGGACCAGAGTTCAAATCCCCATAAAAAGCCAGGCATTGCCAGGCATTACCATATGCCTGTAACCACATCTTTGTAGGGCAGAGACCAAAAGTTTGCTGGCCAGCCAGCCTGGATGAAAGGATTGGCTTCAAGCTCAGTGAGAGACCCTGTCATAAGAGAGAAAGGTAAAGAACCATATAGAACAATATCTTTGGCCTCTGCATGCTGGCACATGAGCTCACACACAACATTCAACATGTGCGCACACTACTGGCAGTTCCTCTAGGCTCCACTCAACAGCTAACTAGCAACAGCTTGCCGGTTGTCAGGTGTGAGCCAACCTGAAAGGACTGCTGGGCTTCTCTCTGTCTCTGTCTCTGTCTCTGTCTGTCTGTCTCTGTCTGTCTGTCTGTCTGTCTTTCTGTCTCTCTGTCTCTGTCTCTGTCTCTCTCTCTTTCTGTGTGTATCTGTATTTCTGTCTCTCTCTGTCTCTCTCTCTCTCTCTCTCTTTCTCTTTTTCTCCTTCCTTTCCCACCTCTCTCTATCTCTTCCCAACATGTCCCCAGCCAGCCTCTTCCTCTCTTCATCTCTTCCTCTCTCTCTCCTCTCTCTTTCTGTCGTTCTCAGTCCCCCACTTTCCCTGCCTCTACCCCTTTTCCAGACCTTCTACCCCTTTTATACTACGCCTGTGGTATGGCTGATTCCTCAAGGGAGATGCCTTGGCATGGGCCTGCTGAGATCCCCACCCCATGCATGATACCACAGCTATTTTATAAAACACAACAACGTACACACACCACACAATGTTTTTTAATTAATAAAAATATAAAAGCACCTAAGTGAGGTGGTCCATGCTTTAATCTCAAGACTTGGTAGTACAGGAAGAGGCAGGAGGATGTCTGTGAGTTCAAGGCCAGACTGGTCTATAGTGAATTCCAGGGCAGCTAAAGCTATTATACAGAGAAACTCTGTCTTGAAAAAAATAAAACAAATCCTTTACATATATTTGCACGTATGTATGTGTGTGTGTGTGTATAATATATATATATATATATATATATATATATATATATATATATATATATATGCAAAAAGGCAGTACTATGAAAAAACTCTTTAAAAGTTCTGCATATAATGTCTAGCTGAGGTAAGCATGCAGGACCTGAAGAATGGGAGACCCGGAATGTAAATGTGATCAGGATAATTTGGGGAGGGGGGAGGGCAGAAGGGGAGTGGGGGTGGGGCACTGAGGTAGCCACAGAACAAAAGGCAGAGAACTAACATTTTAGAAGGCCAGCAGAAGGACATCGGTCTGAGAAAAGGACATATCCTTGGCTTAGAAACATTTAGAGTTACATATTAGCTAAGTGACCTTGAAGCCAGTTGCTAGACCAGGCTTTGTAATAACCCTCTCCGTTACTCGTGGCAAAGATTAATATAATTGAATGTGATGACATGCAAGAAGCGGATGACAGGGTGCATTGTGGCGGTCTAGTAGGGCTCAGCTGAATCTCCTTGGTAATTGAGTGTTGTTGACCAGGCTTGGTTTGGCTTCATAGTGTGTACATTGAGATGAAGAAGGGGGGAAATCGATCAATTCGTCCCCTGTTACAATCCAGCTCACTCGCGCTAGGAGGAGTCAGATCTTTTCTTGCCTAGAATTCAGATGAAGACTCCCTTTGTGCAACAGAGACAAGTCAGAGAAGTAGGTGGGGTTTATAGAAGGCAAACTTCAGAGGGGGTGGGAGCTTGTGTGGGGGCGGGGAGAGGGGGCGGGGGCGTGGAAGGAAAGAGGGGATTAGCTGCCAGCGCTTCAGCTGTTTGCAGTTAAACTATGATATCTTCCGAGAAGTCACCTTTCTGACTCTCTCACGTTTTATCTGATTAACTGGACAGTCCACAAATTCCCCAACTGTCTCACCTTTTGTGTAGTCAAGGACTTGCCCTGGAGCGCAAACTGGAAATGGACTCGGTGTGTGTCACCGCAAGTTCAAGTTAACAAACAGGCTTATTACTGGGCCTGGACTGGCTGCCTGGGAAGTGAGTTTCTTCACTTGGGAAGGTTACAGCCTGGAACCTTTCTAAACTGCAGCAGGCAACCCATTCATGTAAGGCCTACTGTTTGTCTTCCCTGTCTCAGCAGCTAAGCGGGGAACATCCTTTGAACATTTCACAGTGAGATTTAGAATGTCAATCAAGATCCGGCTGCTCAATAGGCCTCAGCGGAGGAGAGGGGACAGCTGGAGGAGGCTAATGTGTCACCTGGCTTATCTGTAGACAGAGACAGGTTTTCTATTGAGCTATTAGTCTTCTGGGCACCTGTCCCTCTCTTCAGAGTAGGAGTTCTTGTTCGTCCCGGAACCTCCACCTGGCTTTGTCTTATCAGGGAATTCTTAAACGCCCTGGAGTTCAAACAAAGTGAGAGTCCTGGGTTACTAGAATAGGACAATAAAGATAAGAGCATCTGGGAAGCATCTATGCTCTAGGTGTAGCCCCTGTGGGTGCTGGGAGGAACACAGTTTGTGATGCTTTTGTGGGATGGGGAGATATTTTGTGAACAGGGGTCTTCCATGGAATTCAGTACTCTCAGGCCCCAATCCAGGCCCGTTTCCACAGTTCCCTGAGTATCTACAGTATGAGAGTCAAGCACCATGCAGGAAACATTTCCTACTCGGTCTCCCCGTTTAGTTCGCACAGTTCTGCCATGCTAAGTTTGTCAGCTCCTTTTTGAGGAGAGGAAAATATCAAAAATCAATAAAAGTTAGGATTTTGTACCTAGACCCACCTGTCCCTGACCCCAAAGCCT